>NC_137866.1:16040704-16045704 GCF_963924005.1 Protomyctophum bolini
AACAAAAAAATAACCCATCAGAGGTGGTGACACAAGGGAGCGGGAAGGAGTCAATAAGAGGTGAGTGGAGAGGGTTAATTAGTCTGTCAATCAGCAACTTTGAACGGCACAGCTTTATGGAGTCAAGACAGGGAATGGGTTACCTACTGTACAGAGTACTGACCTTAAGAGTAACACAATATATCATTCTTTTAAATGTTCACTTAAAGCGGAGCAGAGTCTGGATCTAGATGTATTGAAATGTGTTGTTTCTTTGTCTATAGCCTGGTGTCTGTGTCTTAGTTATTTAACTTATTTGTAGTTATAATAATAGATTTTATTTATAAGGCGCCTTTCAGGGCACTCAAGGTCGCTGTACAACAGGTTAAAACAGTTTATACAAACACAGTTAAAAGCAAAACATAACTAAGGTACAGCTTGTTATGTCATGTACAGTTGTACAATTGTTTAGCTATATATAGTTTTCTGTATTGTTTTGCACTGTCTGACTTTTTTGTGTTTTATCATTTTGATTATGGCGTGACAATGTATGTAATTTAATTATCAATAAAATATAAATAATTTCAAAGACACTTGTTTTTGAACAGGACGCAAGCAGGTTTTGAAACAGTTTAAATGGCTTCCTATTGGCCGGAATAGGGACGCTAGGGTTCATGTGGTTAGAGAGACAATCACACACCTTCATAGAGAGACAGCACTGGCCTTTATTTGACTCCAGCGTGAGGTCGCTTCCACTCTCACTGTTTATTGTGTTTGGAGGATGACGCTTTGAAATCACAGCAGACAGTCTGCTCTCTCCTTTCAAAGTTTGCGTTGCACAACAAACGCATAATAACGAATAATAATACATACCTCTATTCTCTTTTCTTCTCCTCTATCTCTTTCTCTACCCCCCACTCTGAACTCCCTCACCACCATACACACCTTCTCCATCCTGTTCTACATCAAACATCACTCGGTTTCCTTTTTCAGCATGTCTCTCCACACCCCCTCTCTCTCTCTGTCTGTCTGTCTGTCTGTCTGACAAAACATGTGATAACATGACATAACATTGCATATTTATTACGTCTACATATGACATAAGTTTTCCCTTCAATGTCAATGGCGTTTAATGTTTTACGCATGGCTTGGTGCAGCAAGTCGTGCGGGAAGTACTGGGAGCTGATTTGCTCATCTACATATATGACGTAAATTTTCCCTTCATTGTCAATGGCATTTAATGTTTGTGTTGCCACAAATTTTGTTTTAAAATGTATACAATTATTTTGAAATATATATTGAGGGACGATAGCCCCCTCCTATGTCCAGCTTTCGGTGTGTGTAACTGAGATTTTGTCCTAACACAAACATTAAATGCCATTGACAATGAATGGACAATTGTGAGTGTTTGTGTAAACACAAACATTGAATATTATGAAGGTGAGGACGCAAATTTTGATTGGCCGGAATGAGATGATGAATGATGATGTACGATGATAAGAGCGCCCCTCACTGATTTCTAAATGTAGGACAATCGCCCATGAAAAATAAATCTGTCCGTGACCCACGAATGGGTCCCGACCCACTGTTTGGAAACCAGTGTTCTAATCAGTGCCTGTGGTGAATAATTCACTCAGCCACAGCCGGGACTGAAGTTCTTTGATTGGCACTTTTATTCTCTTGTCTGCTACATTATTAAGGTCCCTCCATCGGGCTTTGTTGCCATGGTGAAGTCCATTACAGGCCAGAGGCCGGGCAGTGGATTAATAGAATGACCTCTCTCTCTCTCTCTCTGTGTATCTCTCTCTCTCCATACAGTCTGTTGCCTTCCATTCTTTCATTGTGTGACCCCACTTCACCTTTTATCTCCTTTGAACTCTGTGTCAAATATACTTGTCGGTGAATGTGTAGAGAAAGAAATGGAAAAATGAAAGTTGTTTTGCAAAATGCATCAGATTTTCTACTTTTTGAGGGACTGGTATATGATTATTTTCAAAGCCATCTCAGGAATGGTCCCCCTCTTATATTTGCTCTATGTTGGATCCTTATCAGACCCGCTCGAGTGACTTCAATTTTCTAACTCAGAGCTATAGGTAAAGCAGCTTTCTCTGTCAGTGCTCCATTTGTTGGAACAAACTCCAGAAGTCCCTAAAAATCAGATCACTGCCTTCCCTAGGTCAATTCAGGGAAATGATTTCTAGCACTTTTGTTCAACAATGTTGATACAATACTTTCTGTTTTCCAATTCATATATTACGTCCTCCCCTCCACCGGGAGGACGTAGAGCCTTCGTCCTATACTCCTCCCGCCCAACACGCTCCACCGTAGGACAGGGCTATTCAACGAAATTGTTCAGGGGCCGCATTGTCAGAAACACAAGGGGCTGGGGGCCAGACTGCACAGGGGCAATGAGCTTCTGGCTAACTCTAGGGCCCATTTACATGGATTTGAAAAATGACGTGTTGATTTATGTACATTGTCCCTGTTAAACAAACAAACAAACAAATGCATGTTGGTCCCCAGACCACTGATCAATTACTCTTCAATACTCTCAGTGCATTCTATTAAAGGCCTGTTGCTTGCTCTGCAGATTCCTTGCATATCATTTTAATACGTTACAGTGTTAACATTCAATTCCATATTTGTACCGTCGCATGTGTGCAAATAAAAGCGCTAAGAAGAACAAACAAATAAGTCTGCACCTCAACAACGTGGTCCAAAACGCTAAGCAGGAACCTTCCCCAGCAAGCCAAATGACGTCACGATAACATTATGATGACGTCCTCCAGTGACTCCGGTGACGTTCAGAACTAGGCCAGATCACAGCCCATATGGGGATGATCTTTACGTCATTTCCAGGACGTCTTCACCAGATTATATCTAATTTTGGGCCAGATAGTTATGATATGATTTGGTTGATTTTGGTTGATCTGGCCTCGATCGGACTCTCTCTGATTCATCCAGGGACGTTCGTCTTAGTGGGTAAAATGTATGTTGGTTGAAATCAGGTGATATTCTGGGCCAGATGGAGACGTCACTAATTCGTTGAGGTCCTGACCGTGCTTGCTGGGTCTGTCAGAGCGAGCTCTGATGTACCACTGAGCACACAATCTGTGACAGAGTTACACAGCACTGTATGCCAGTGGAAACTCCTCTTTCAAACCTGTTGGGGACTGTGTGTGTGTGTGTGTGTGTGTGTGTGTGTGTGTGTGTGTGTGTGTGTGTGTGTGTGTGTGTGTGTGTGTGTGTGTGTGTGTGTGTGTGTGTGTGTGTGTGTGTGTGTGTGTGTGTGTGTGTGTGTGTGTGTGTGTGTGTGTGTGTGTGTGTGTGTGTGTGTGCATGTGCGTGTTTGTCTTCCACCTCCATGGCATTATGCAAATGAGGCCAGGCAGCGATATGGCAGTGATAATTGCAAGTCAGGGGGTCCCACCCAGCGCTATATAGATATGGTGGAAGAAGGCAATATGGTGGCCGGTGCAGAGAAAATGGAAGAGATAGAGAGAGGGGAGGAGGGGAGCGAGGAGTGTTTTCAGATAGTCTGAGGGACAAATTGAAGATAGCTCTTATATTGAGATTGAGGACACAATAGCTGCAATATAATTGAGATCTAACTCTGCCAAAGTCATTCCGTTGGTGCTGGTCATGGCAGTGTGGGTGTGCACGCTTGTGTGTGTGTGTGTGTGTGTGTGTGTGTGTGTGTGTGTGTGTGTGTGTGTGTGTGTATGTAAGCTCATGCATGCATGTGTGCACGTGTTTGTGTGTGTGTGTGTGTGTGTGTGTGTGTGTGTGTGTGTGTGTGTGTGTGCAGGCTGTGTGCACATGCAAGCGCCTTTGTGAGGTCATTTGTATTGCTCTGATTCCTTCAGTTGCAGAGGACCTCTAGAGTCCCACAGTTATTAGCCCTTTGCCTTGCCCTCATCTGTGAGGGAAGACAGCAAAGGTACTCTATATACTTAGCCCCCGCCCCCCCACTTCCTCTTCTCTGCATAGAAATAGCTCAGGGTCCCAGGACACAGGACACAGGACACAGGCTTCAGGAACACGGAGGTGTGAGTAGCACAGATGTACTAATGACTTTGTACATACTTACTTGCACGACACCACTCTAGTCTACAGAATTGTATTAGTGCCAGGCCCCTCAATCAGTCAAGTGTTTCTTCTGTGAGAACAAGTGGCTGTTGTGTTGGCAGGCTACGATAAGTGCCTTGTTAACAGCACATTGTCACAGTACCACACACTGGAACGAGGAAATAAAACAATTATCTATCTGTCCTGTATAGGGCATTTTCTAAATGTACAAAATGTATATATACTTTTGGAAAATAGCAGACCTAAAAGCTCACAACGTGTCATGTAAGTAACAAAAGTTTTCAAATAATTGTAGTCAAGTAAAAAGTAAAGTATTTGCCTCTGAGATGTAGTGGAGTAGATGTGAAAGTAGTCCTACAGATATTTGGAAACACTGGGTAAATACAAATACCTAAAACGTGTACTGTACTTAAGCACAGTACTTGAGTAAATGTACTTCCACCACTGCCTGTAGATGTTCGACAATCACAGAATCAGTCTCCCCGCGTGAGACTTGTTGAGAAATTGGGTTAGCCGTTTCATCAGAGCGTCAGCTTCGCTCTCACCATGAGAACGGAAAGCTTCCTTCCCTAATTAACTAGCGCACAATCAGATGTACCAATGAAAGACGGAGTGAGGAGCTAAAGAGCATGTCGTAAGAGAGGAGAGGAGGACTGTGTGCTAAAGAGCATGTCGTAAGAGAGGAGAGGAGGACTGTGTGCTAAAGAGCATGTCAGAAGAGAGGAGAGGAGGACTGTGTGCTAAAGAGCATGTCGTAAGAGAGGAGAGGAGGACTGTGTGCAGGGACGTGCAGGGACTGTATAGAGAGGCGGGGACTGAAATGCTCTAAAACTGCACTTTTGCCAACAAATGCTAAAATAGCGGATCCACAACCATGTGGTGCTGCGACGCGTTGAGAGCTTGTAGATCAGCTATTTATCGGGGCGCGACCC
>NC_137866.1:16050704-16073204 GCF_963924005.1 Protomyctophum bolini
GAGAAGGCTGTCTGTCATGTGAGGGACCCTGCCAAAATCATGTAGATTGGGATTCCGCCTGGGGATCCCTACCCACAGGTTGATAACCACTTCATTAGGCCACAGACCCCGACAACTCCTGGGATCAATACCATTTCTGGGTTTCTGATCCGGTCGGGAGTGGAAATCATGTCATGTTGTTGTATGCCTATAGACACTGGTTTGTAATATGGGGGGGGGGTGTATTAGTATTAGTAGACTATAAAGCACATTTTAAATGCCACTCTTTTGTGAGAGAAAAGGTTGCTGAGGGGTGAGGACACACACAGCCATGGTTAATGGAGATGATAGTGCTTCCCTCACAACCCCTCACAATTCCTGAACAGCATGGTCAGAGGCAGACTGCTTACTGAGCTGTGTGGAAATCACACATGATATGAATAATAGCATTTGCAATGACTCACAAGACCTTTCATCTAAATAAATAAATAAAAAACACTGACTGAAAAGAGCATCATGCGCACTCCAATCAGTGAAGGAGAAGAATCTCCAAACGCATTTGATTGCATGAATGTTTATATCATTCATCATTATATCTTTTTTCATATAAATGGATAAAGTGATTCATAATGCTTGAGATGCTATGTTAACTCGTTCAGCTGCATGGGGACCCCCAGGAACCCCCCCAACCCCCACTGGAGCTCACTTTGAGAACCAATGCCCTTACATTATGAGAGCATTTATTTTGTTTCATTTTGTACTGGTATTCACTCTGCACCTGCATGTGCGTACATGTACTGTACGTCCTCTTTTATCTTCATATGAATACCTGGAAACAGCTGGTACAAAACGGAGATCCTGAACGTTTCGGTGCAGAGAGCCTGTACTGTTATTCCTAAATGTCCTTTGGTTCTGGTATAGGCTACTTTATTCCTATTCCAATTCCTTTGCATTAGCTGTTGGCTCTTTGTATTACAATTATTTTACTTGACTATTATCTATACTACTGCAGTACTGCCATGGCTACTGAATTTCCCAAGGTGGAAAGCAAAAACATATACATATAAACACTATACTTAAAGAAGCATATTTTCTTATTTTTGATTCAACAGATAACAATATAGGGTCCATTAGTATCCTTTTTTCTGTATGAGATCGCTTCCATAGATTGGTGTGAACCAGCTGTAACTCGGTGATTGCGGTTGTTTCCTGCATGCCGCTATACTCTTGTTGTTGCTACTTCCTGTGTCTGAAGGATGTTGGTTTGTAAGTAGGGCAGAAATACACAGACTAACACTCTGATTAATAGATAATTACACCATCAGGCTTTATTATTCATCAAAGTCCCGCCTGGCCTCCAGAGCGCCAGTGAGAATTGTTATTTAAGGCTCCTCAATTGACGTTAGGGCCTTGCAACGTCTTTCTCTTGTGAACGCAACAAGCTCTAATAATGCAGTCTCATTCGAGACAGACTGTTGACTAACACAATTTCCAAATTCAAAGGAAAAGGGTGCCGTTTTTCCTTCTTTTTTTTGTCGATCGATTCCCAGATTACTAAAAACAACCCCTAGTGTAAACCACTAAAACCATAGTGGAAGTACCTCAGGGCTCTAGTAGGCTACCAGTGTATTTTCTGTTTTCTGCTATTGTGGGGAAAGCCTTCACTGGAAATATGGACAACGAGCTCACAACGTGGCAAAAGCTTTTCCCCACAATACAGATGCTGGGGTTTATGTGGTTAATTTATTTATCCATTAGTATAACTCCAAGAAAGTGCAAAATGTCAGTTGAATCTTAGCGTTAAATTAACATTTTACTGTGTACAGTAAGCTACAGGCAACTCTATCACCCTTTCTCTGTCTCACTCTCTCACTATGACTCTTCTCTGTCTCTCTCTCTCTCCGCCTCTGCCTGCTCCAGTTGACATGTTCCAGTGAGGCCCAGGGGAGATAGAGATGGACTGTGTATCCATTATGTATAGTACGAAACCGCCTGCTATAGCTACTATACTATACTATACATCTTCACATTCATGACACTCCAGCTGTGCAGTGTCCACAGCATTTTACTGGTTGAAATGTCATCCCTGAAAAGCAGCTGTCTTGTTGTCAGTGGGTGGTGGTGGTGTCGGGGAGTAGAATGAACGAGTTTCTGTTACCTTGTAGGTGGTTGCACTGTTTAGTAGCTTGAAAACTAACCACAAAAACCAACATGAAAAGGAATCGTGGCAATATCGTGGATCGTGATGCTGCTTGAAAAAGTATTGTGATGCCCTAATGCATGTGGACATTGCCTGTGTGTCGCCATGTCGGCTTGTGGTGGACATTTTTGTCAAAATGTAAGTTTTGCCACGGGCATGCAAATATTTCCAGAAACAGAGCTATAGCCCAAAATACTAATCCGCAAAGTGGGTCGAGGGACCTTCGGAGTTCCTTGAAGGTGGTCCATGTGGACTACTACAGGTCTGTAACTCTCAGAGTTATGGAGGTCCTTGAAAATGAAAATAAAGTTTGTGAACCACTGCACTGGTGCGGACTCCCTAATGTGCCATACATTAGTGTCATAGTAAATCAGTATCCTAAATAGTCTGGAGAAAACCTGGAGTCAAAATAAGAACATTACATTGTTATGTGAAAAAACCCTCAATCTAACATTTGCCACAGACAAGGACAAGTCTTGTAAAGACACATTGATGACCCCTGCTGTGTGTGTGTGTGTGTGTGTGTGTGTGTGTGTGTGTGTGTGTGTGTGTGTGTGTGTGTGTGTGTGTGTGTGTGTGTGTGTGTGTGTGTGTGTGTGTGTGTGTGTGTGTGTGTGTGTGTGTGTGTGTGTGTGTGTGTGTGTGTGTGTGTGTGTGTGTGCGTGCGTGCGTTATTGGCATAACAGATGCTCATCATGTTCACACAATAAAATGCCTCACTTCTCTCTTTCTCCACCACTCTGCTCCGTTGCTGGGTTACTTAGGCCAAGGTATGGTGATTCTTCATTCTACAGATATATCCACTCTTCTGTCTCCCTCTCTCTCTCTGTCTCCCTTTCTCCCTCTGTCTCCCTTTCTCCCCCCTCTCTACATCTCTCTGCCTCTCTCTCCATCTGTCTCCCTCTTTCCTTCTCCCTCTCTCTCCCTCTTGTCCTCTCGCCCGCCCCATCCATGCGACCATGCCCCTGTCATGTGCAGCTGCACTCCGGCTATCATAATATCTACACTTATGGTAATGCGAGTGAACGATAAATTGGCTTGCAGGTGCAGGGGCCACTGTCCACAATAATAGGACCTCCATTTGTGAACATCGATGAGTAATGTTGGTATACGAATGCGTGGTGGGCTTGGTGTGGGGTTAATGGCTGACATGCAGGAAGATCGTGCTTGTAAAAATGCATCATCTGGATTTGATTAACCGCACAGATTAGCCACTTTTACTCTGCATGGCCTCCCAAATGTAGGCATGCCATAATTTCTATTTTCAAAAGAAAATAGAAAACCATGTTAATTGGTTAACAGCGGATGTAATGAGTTGTTTTGGAGGAAGATAATTAGGACAATTAGAGAAGAGAGAGAGAGAGAGAGAGAGAGAGAGAGCTGAGAGCTGGGGAGTTTACCTTTCTGGGGTTGTTGTGGGGGGTGGGTGGGGGGGGGGTTGATTTAGCTTGAAGAAAATGTCATCAAGACTGCAGATAGAGCAAAGTAAGGTGATTGGCTACAGCAATAACAATGGCCTTAACCACAAGTAGTTTTTACATTGAATATAATAGGAGTGACAACGGATACAAAATTGTGACTTTGATTAAAAGTCTCTCAGGCTTTTAAATTAGACTGCACCCTATTCACAAGGCAAGTACAGCTCTCTCTCTCTCTCTCTCTTTGACCTTCGCCCATTATCACTCCTTCAGACAGCTCTCCAGGGGAATCTTACCACAGAAGAACTATACTCAACATGAGAATGGGATTGGCACGCACCGTGTCACAGGCTTGGCCTGAGAGTCTGTACGGAATAAATTGTTCCGTAAAAGGTCCATAGACTTGCCTGCCACATGACGTCACGGGGGATAAAGGTCCATAGACGTGGCTGCCACATGACGTCACGGGGGGCACACACACAAAGGCTCTTCTTCCTTCTGGCTCCCTCCTATCTCTTCTGGCTCCAAAACTAAACTATGGAATGGACTTCCCATTGCAATCAGAACTCAGACTCACTCCCAATCTTCTGTCTGAAAACGCACCTCTTCAGACTCCCATCTTAGCCTGCAGCACTTTCCGTAGCACTTGCCCTAGCCTCGACGAACTTACAGGCGTATGACGTATCTGTCTCTCTGTGTGCATTTATTCCTATAGTTCTGTGTCAGGCAGGCTCAAATATGGAGTGTTGTGATGTCAAAACAGCTCCATATATGGAGCATAGAGCCCGGGCAGAGGCCTTTTTTATGGTGAAATTCCCTTGACAAATTCCTCCGATTCCTCATTATGCTGGGACGGACGGACGGACGGACGGACGGATGGACGGATGAACACATGGATGGACGGACAGCCCCAAAATGGTAATGCCTCCGGGCGGCCACAGGCTGTCCGGCGCCAGAGGCATACAAATCTTATCAAATGGGGGACTTGTTGTGGCTATAGTGTGTGTATGGGCGAAGATATCTGGCCACTACACCTCATTATAAATCTGATGATGGACAGGGTTATTCACACTCTGAAGACACGCTAATTAGGGTGAACCGTCCACACATGTGTCCAGAATCTCCAGATGTGTTTCCACTCCGTCCAGCCCCCCCGGGGCCCAGTCCATATTGTGAGCATTTTGTATTCACGCTCTATCTATTGTTATTTGTACGGTACCTTTTTATGTACAGTTCTACACTGCAATATCCTAATTTGGTTCCATTTCTACACTCTCAGAGAAACTATATGACAAGATGCGTTGCCAAAATAAGTGCCCAATATCCCTCTTTGGTAACGGTCCTGAAGAGTGGGCGCCTGGTCGCCTAAATGTTAAATTGACAATTTTCCACCCAAAAAATGTAAAAAATACATTATAATAATAAACAAAAAAATGAAAGTAGGCCTATACAGTACATGATATGAACATTGTACATTATATGGCCTAATATTTCTACAATTGCAACACATTGTTACAACATCCTCTCACTCGCTATGCAGTCATTAAGGACACGAACAAGACATCGGGTAGATTTTGGTCTGATAATGATGCCATTAACAATAAAGAGAATTTAATGTTTGTTAATGTTACCATTACATCACCTAATCAACATGAGTTAGACTTTAATATATTAGCGCCCCTCACTCACACGGGTGGGATTTTCTTTGTTACATTTCAGAACAAAATAGACCACTTAAGATTGAGCTGGCCACAATGTTTAGGGGCCTGTACGTATGTATCCCCAATACGTCTCCACTCGCATTACTGGAGGAAATAGACAGAATACTGAATATGTTCCACATTTTTACCTCTTCGTCCTCGCGGTTTCTGTTCGAGACAGGCAGCGTGCATAAACAGAGGCTTGCTAAGTTGCTGAAACTTTCCTGTGCAGAAGATCCAAGCCATCTCAAGTGTAACCAGATGTCCATGACCTCAGACAGCTGAGCTGTGCTGTGTTTCCCGTCAAAATAACTACTATTACTGCTGCTCCTCCTCGCCCTCCTGCCCCAGAACAAGCACTGTTTGTGGGCTCCACCTCCAGTGGTGATAGAAGACAAGTAGGCTACTCCGATTTTGGACTTGTGAGTGACGATCCCCCGGGCCTTGTGTCAGAGTTCTGTGAGTGACTGATTAGTGATACCATTGCCTAACCAATTTCCATCATTGCAATGTTTGGAGGGTGGAGCCAGAAGTAATCAAAGAAAGGGGAGACACCTGGCCAGTGTCTAGTGTCTTCCTCAAACACTATAAAAGCTGCTCTGTTCATGCTCTTTAATTCTCCTCATTCCTCCTCAGGGAGAAGCATTTGTGGGTCGCGGACTCATATTTGTGGATCCCTTTTATTTTCTCTTAAAAAAATTATCGTTTCAAAACATTTTCCAAAAAATATTCCCAAAAGCAAACATTTTCTGAATTAAAAACAACTCTAAGAAATTCCATAAATTAGAAAACAAATATTGAAGTAGTGAAAGTAGCCGATGTACAAGTTCACCACGTGGGGCGAAGCAACACGTTTTGCGCTTGTAGATCGTCTATTTTCACTATAGTGTGGGTCCTGGCTAAAAGTCTAATTTCTCTTTTGGGTGTTGAGCTAAAAGGTTTGGGAACCACACTGGTATAGTACTGGTTCATCTCCCAGCAGGGTCACGGCACTCATTTCTCTTTGGAGAATAACACCGGGTCATCTCAGATAGGCTACAAGTACAGGGTCACGGCACTCATTTCTCTTATTCCACAATTTTGTAACCCATTTTTTCACCCAGTGTCAATTATCTAATGTAATCCTGTAATACACTCCCTCTATCAACCTGAGGAGAACAACGGACTGACAGTCTTTTCACCTGACATAGGAGAGTTTCCCCTGTTGGACATGGTCCCGGCTGGCCAGGGGGAGTCGGTTTAGAGACCAGACCTTCCGTACAGTACTTGAGTATATCAAATTATACTTCCCACCACTGCCGCCTGCTATATACAGTTAGTACCACATCTTCACATTCATGACACTCCAGTCCTGTTTTACTGGGTGAAATGTCGCCCCTGAAAAGCAGCTGTCTTGTTGTCAGTGGGTGGTGGCGGCGGGGAGATGACGGTGTTAGAAGAAGTATATACTCACATTTTGCACTCAAGTAAAAGTACCAATTCCTCAGTCCGGTATTCAAAATGTACTTTTGAATGTACATTCAAATATACTATGCACTCACATTTGCAAAAAGTCACAAGTTCCCAAATGTCTAAAGATGCTTTGGAAAAATATCAGATCTACAAGCTCAAGACGCAGAATGTGGGTTCCTTCCCAGTGCCGCTCCGCATTGAAGGCGTGTTTCAAGTGCGATGTGCAAGGTAGCCTAATTTCTTAGGTTAATAAGGGAGTTGGGTTGGGGGCCTATATTTAGTGGAGAGAGTTGAAACCACATTAAAAGGCCCTGTGGCTGTCCCTGAGCTGTCTCCCATGCGGATCGACAGGCCCTTTTAATACAGGGCAGCCTCAATGTGGCCTCAATAGGAGAACCTGCTGGCTCCACTCCGAATGCTCAGCACCACGCAACCACACACGCTGTTCATGTGTTCCACTAAAACTATATGACGAAAATGTTCTGTCAACTACTGAGAGACTACTGACAAAAAGTAAATACAAACTAAGCTACGATGACTCAAACTAAGACTACATATTGACAATTTTGCCAACAAATAAAAACTAGACTAAAATGTTAGGGAGTCCCTCCCTAACATTTTAGTCTAGTTTTGTGGAGTGGAGAAGAGATCCAGTAGAACTAAAAGACAAGTCACTTTGGGCGTGTTCGGAAGTACCACACCGGAGCGCATTCGCCTATTAGTTTGCATTGTACAGTGTGTCTGGTTGCGCTCGGGTGTGGTGTGGCGCTCTGAAAATAGCAGATCTGCAAGATCCCTTGCAAGCTTGTAGATCGGCTATTTTCAGAGCACAACCAGGTCATCAAAATCAACTGTAGATTTAGTCGACAAAATATCGTATGATATTTAGTCGACTAAAACTAGACTAAAACTTTTCAGATGACTAACATATGACAAAAACTAAATGCAATTTTATTCCAAAGTCTATGACTAAAACTAAATCAAACATTAACACTGGTTCTCTTAGTCGAATCGTACATTGGATGGCACTCTATATTACATCTACTAGTGACATATGACACACACACACGTGCGCGTGCGCATGTGCAGTGAGCATGTGCGGTGAGCACAAAAGCGTTTTCAATGTTGATACTATCAAAAGCTAACACATCTTGGCATCTGTCTATGTCTGTCTGTCTGTCTGTCTGTCTGCGCGTGTGTGTATGTTTGTGTGTGTGCGCGTGCGTGCGTGTGCGTGTGTGTGTGTGTGTGTGTGTGTGTGTGTGTGTGTGTGTGTGTGTGTGTGTGTGTGTGTGTGTGTGTGTGTGACAGATCTGCCGTTGCCAGACGCGTCTCCTATCTTGATGGGCCGTCCAGTGTTCCTGTAATCCCATTTAGAGGAAGCAGATGTCGTCTCTAGCAGTGCAACACAACCCATCCCTCAGCATTATGCATGTCCTTCTCTCCTCCCTTCCGCTACTTGTTGATTTCTTGGAGTGCTCAGAGCAGTGCTTCTCAATTTATAGGCTCAGGTCAGCCCTGAACATAACGTTTTTCATCTGAATTATATTGTTATTTATAGCACCTTTTGGCTTTTGTCATATTAACGGTACGTACAGTAGCCTACATATGTAAATCTTTCCCCCAAAGATACACATGGAAAACTGGAGAGAATATTGGTTTCCACGAGGACAGACTGAAAATAACTTTTATACTTTTATACTTGATTTAACCACCAGCATTCCTATTCTGAGGGGAACATTAATGAAAATAGCCAGTTAGGGATATAAAGGGTTGGGATAAAAGGTTAGGGTTACATCTGGGCATGCATGCTTGCTCCACTACAAGGCCAATATTTCTGTCATGTGAATATGTGGAAAAGAAACTCAAGAGTCAAATAGTGTGGTCTGTCCAATCTTTAGCTATCAATTTTAAAAGTTACTTGGTATGGGCGCCGTTTGTGAATAAAGTTACACATTTTATCACAATGTGGTGTTCAGTGGCAAAGCTGCACTCTACTAGAAAAATATGGACGCATCAAGCGTCCCCGCATTGACAAACGGTGGACATTATTAAGGTGATGTCTCAAATTGCAATCTTTATAAATCCCTCGCATATAAGTAAAAAAAAAAAAAACGCAAGAACGCATTCCAGTCACAGCAGAATGTGCACTTTCTGTGGGACTGAGAATCTACACAAGAACAATGTTGGTCTAAGAGACTATCTAAGAGATTTTCCGATCTCTTATACTTCGGTTCACCTGGGAATTTCTTTGTTGTGCAGAACGTTGATGTTGCATTTTGTTGTATATGGCTGGTGGGGGCATTGTTGTGCAAGTTGGCACTTCACAATAGCTAACTCTGTTCTGCCTTTGCAATGCAATGTTGTGGGAGGACTTCACGGCCGAAGTGGTGACGAGACAACCAGATTCGTCTGGAACCAGGCTATAACCAACCTGGGCCCAGTATGCAAATACGGGGCGAGACATTGCGGGGAAAGAATCTAATACTGAGAGGGACGAGACTAATATCCACGCAGTGACATTAGTTTAGTATTGATATGCGAGGCTAGCATTGTACTGTATATGCTTACAACAACTTGTAGATTCTCAGTCCCACGGAAAGTGCACATTCTGCTGTGACTGGAATCTAATATGCTTTTGTTTATCTGTACACAGATGCATTGCTCAAGGAATGCTCAAGGATACTCAAGGAATGTCTTTGTGAAGGAAAGTACACTCTGGACGCCAGGGATGCGTCATGACACTCATCATGGTTGGCAAACCTCGCACCGGAAGTTTGATGAAATACATGGCAGTGAATGGAGCCGGATGGACCAGCACATCAACTAACTATTTATGAACGATTGCAACCTTTGTCATACAGAAATATAAAAGAAGACGTATCACAGGTTCTAATCACTTGCTTTTCTTCTAAACAGTGGCAGTGGCATCGTTTCTGTCTCTGAGGTATCGGGAGATGTGGTTGCAAAACGAAACGGTGTCAGTCTCGCAATACTTGGCACATTCAGAAACATACTTCTGTGCTCGTTAAATATACCTCTATAAAATGAGTGTGAAAAGTAACAGCAGAAAACAATGTGTGATATGTCTTGTTTTATTTTCCTGAGCAGAGTATTTTATAAAGGTCTCAATCGTTCAGAAATGAATGTTTTTTCATAAACTATCCAGCCAGCTCTCACAGAATCCAATGTTATGTCTTGTCCTGGGCCATTTCTGGCTTTTTTCCCCACAGACTTTGATCCGATCTACAATCCCACTTGGTAACAGAAGCATTCCCTGACCTAATGACAAGTTGCCTACAGTACATGCTTGCAAAAGGAAGCCGTGTTTGCTTTCCTAAAACGGGCAAAATCTGCCTAGCACCGACTGGCCAGGCCACACAGACTGTGAGGTTCATTCACTCTTGCAAGATTTCAAATGGCTACATTCAGTTCACTGTTCACCAGAAACGCACGGTCAATGAACGCACTGTGTGTGTCCGTACATCAGAGATCTGAGTCGTTGCGAGGAAGAGCAAAATAATTGAAAATACGTGTTTACGTAATAATTGGAATTTTACATTGATTATGCACATTGTACAGGGCTCTGCTTGCTCCAAAGGCCTCAGTGGTTCTCAACCAGTGGTCCAGGGACTACCAGTGGTCTTTGAGGGTGTTCCAGGTGGTCCCCAGCTAAATGGTGCAGAGTTGTTAACCAAATGGACCCTTATAGAGACCCGTAATGGTCCATTTGTTTTCATTTTACACTCTCAAGAGTTACATTTTTGTTGGAAATCTGCAATTCTACAAAATTAGACAATGTAGGAGAATTTATTTTAATCAACGTTTGCCTGTTGTCTCTCCTGTCAATACAGTATGGAATTGTGGACAAAATCGTATCCAACGATAACAATTTTGAACAATATTCAAAGTTTTGGGTCTGAGAGGCTAAATCTCACTGAATGGTGGTCCGTGGCTAAAATGCCAAATAAATAATGGACCTTGATGTAAAAAAAGATGAATGAAAACCACTGCTCTTATGGTATTATGATACACTACCTGCATGAAGAGAAGCACCAGTTTAATATAATGCATTATATTAAGTATGTTTATATTAAGTTAGTATGCATTATAGACATGGGATGCATAGTAGCCAGCCAGAAAAGTGCAACAGCTAGGCTTATATGGGCTGGGAGGTCGAGCAGTTTTCTTTGATGAGTAAACACCGAAACCTAAACTCATATAACAGACTTTGAAGTTTTGATTCAGTCCACCGGGTGCATTTTCACCATGAAGTTATTATAGAATCAGAAAATCACATTAGGGTTCCCTCGTCAAACTGGCGGTGATGAGGATGGTGATGGAAAGAACGAACAATACGTTCAGTGTAAAAAACCTAATGTCATTTGTACAAAAGAAGTGGAGAGCCGTGAGAGAACGGCCAATCTTACGCAAGGAACGCATGACCCCCCAGAGAGAGAATCAAGAGAGCGCTCAGAGCGAGAAAATAACGGAAAAAAGGAAAACCTACAGCGGCGTTACAGTTTCCACGTTGTAGAACTCGTTGGCTTTCAGCCAAGTTTAATTAATTAAAACTGATATATGGTAAAACGTGGTAGGCTATAACCGCTATATACGTAGATTTCGCGACCTCTTTCACCCGTTTCAGCACCATGGACAGCGGTCTACAATATCTGCCCGCAGGACACATGCATGAGGTCATGTTTATATTGAGGTGAACATTATTATTATTCAGTCAGTATTCAAGTATTCCGTATTCAACACAACGTCCGCAAAGTCAATATTTTGATGAGCACGACTTTGGTAATCCGTGAGAGTATAAACCATGCAGTCACGCCTAGGTGGTGACCTCACCCAATTAGCCCTGAAACATGACTGTCATAATCAGGTCGAGCGTCATGCATGTGAACCATGGCTAGCCAAATATCAATTAGGCTTTTGATTTCAGAGAGGTGACATCATCAATCAAAGTGGCTATGACCTTGGGAGGCAATTCGGCTGAAACAATGTAGACTCTTTCTTTGTTCACCAACGCGTCTGTGTGCGCGCAGCCAGTGTGTGAGAAAGAGAGAGAGGGAGGGAGGGAAATAATGAAAGCAGAGAGAGAGAGAGAGAGAGAGAGAGAGAGAGAGAGAGAGAGAGGGAAAGGGGGCAGGGTACGCCCAAATAGTACCGCACGGTGTTGAATGACGCCCGTCTGTTGTTCTTGTGTTTTTGTCCGTGCGCTCTAGTCTTGGATTGGCTAGAGAGAGAGAGAGAGAGAGAGAGAGAGAGAGAGAGAGAGAGAGAGAGAGAGATTCCCAGCGCCAGCGCACCGTGGGCGGGTTGGAGAGCTATAGTTTATAAAGTCAGCTCCAAGATCCGTGGGCGGGAACACCAACCAACTGTAGCCTGGAAGTATACAGTGAGTGAGAGGAAAGAGACAGAGAGACAAAGAGAGAGACAGAGAGAGAGAGGGGGGGGGCGGTGGAGGAAAGGAGATCCGACCTGCACGTGGAGATTATGGCAGGAGACAGTTGTGGTTGACCGGCGGGGCTCACCGGCGGGGCGCAGCGGCGGCGGAGGAGCGGAGGAGGAGGGGGCGCGGTCGGCTCAGGCTGCCTGGCTGCCCCTCATGCCGTGCGTCTAGTCCCACCTCATGGACGACCACCGCTGCCTCCTGCAATCCCCCCCACCGAGAGTGACCAAGACCCGGGCAGCTGTGACCGGAGACACCCTGGTGAACTCCGGCTACACCGACTGCGACGCCGTCATGACGGTGGTGCACGCGACCTGTGACAGCAACAACATGCTGGAGGAGTCGGCGGCTCTGCCGGGCCACCGGCACTCCGTGGACCACCGCTACGAGCCCGCGGACCACGAGTGCTGCGAGCGCGTGGTCATCAACATCTCCGGCTTGCGTTTCGAGACGCAGCTCAAGACGCTCGCCCAGTTCCCGGAGACCCTGCTGGGGGACCCCAAGAAGAGGATGAGGTACTTTGACCCGCTCAGGAACGAGTACTTCTTCGACCGGAACCGGCCGAGCTTCGACGCCATCCTGTACTACTACCAGTCGGGCGGGCGCATCCGGAGACCCGTGAACGTGCCCATCGACATATTCTCCGAGGAGATCCGCTTCTACGAGCTGGGCGAGGAGGCCATGGAGAAGTTCCGAGACGACGAGGGCTTCATCAAGGAGGAGGAGAGACCGCTGCCCGACAACGAGTTCCAGAAACAGGTGTGTGTGTGTGTGTGTGTGTGTGTGTGTGCGCGCGTGTTACTCAAGTAGTCCTGTAGTAGCCTACTTCACATTTTGAGGTATATGCTACTTTTACTTTACTGGAGGATTTCCAAAGGCCATGCAGTACTTTTACTTCACTATATCTCGGATCCAAATACTGTACTTTTACTCCCGTCCCACTACATTAATTTGAAAACTTTATTTACTAGTTACTTTGTAGATTTTGATTATTATTACAAAACATACATTAACCACAGCACTATACATTTTAAAAATAGCCGATCTACATGCTCACAATGCATCGCAGATCTGCTATTTTCAAAAGATTCTCATGCAAGAGTACTTACTCTTTTACTCAAAAACACGTTGAATCCCGAACTTCTACTTCTACTATATGCAGTGTATACTATAGTATATCAATACACTGCATATAGTGATACCTTTACTTATGTCAAAACATTTGAGTACTGTATTCTCCCCCTCATCACCACTGCAGGTGTGGCTGCTCTTCGAGTACCCAGAGAGCTCGGGCCCGGCGCGGGGCATCGCCATCGTGTCCGTGATGGTCATCCTCATCTCCATCGTGATCTTCTGCCTGGAGACGCTGCCCGAGTTCCGCGACGAGATGAAGGACCCGGCCGTGCTCCTCCTGGCCTCCGCGGGGCTCAACGGCACGCTGCCGCAGGACCAGCCCAGCCCCTTCTCGGACCCCTTCTTCGTGGTGGAGACGCTGTGCATCATCTGGTTCTCCTTCGAGCTGCTCGTGCGCTTCTTTGCGTGCCCCAGCAAGGCCGTGTTCTCCAAGAACATCATGAACGTCATCGACATCGTGGCCATCATCCCGTACTTCATCACGCTGGGCACGGAGCTGGCGGAGCGCCAGGGGGGCAACGGGGGCCAGCAGGCCATGTCGCTGGCCATCCTCCGCGTCATCCGCCTGGTGCGTGTGTTCCGCATCTTCAAGCTGTCGCGTCACTCCAAAGGCCTCCAGATCCTGGGGCAGACTCTGAAGGCCAGCATGCGCGAGCTGGGCCTGCTCATCTTCTTCCTCTTCATCGGCGTCATCCTCTTCTCCAGCGCCGTGTACTTCGCGGAGGCCGACGACCCGGACAGCGGCTTCACCAGCATCCCAGACGCCTTCTGGTGGGCCGTGGTCACCATGACCACCGTGGGCTACGGCGACATGCACCCAGTGACCATCGGGGGAAAGATCGTGGGCTCGCTGTGCGCCATCGCCGGCGTGCTCACCATCGCGCTGCCCGTGCCCGTCATCGTCTCCAACTTCAACTACTTCTACCACCGCGAGACGGAGGGCGAGGAGCAGGCGCAGTACCTGCACGTGGGCAGCCTGCAGCCGCTGCAGGCGGCCGCGGAGGGAGACGCAGGGGACGGAGAGGAGGGCAAGACGTCTCGCTCCAGCTCCTCGCTCAGCAAGAGCGAGTACATGGTGATCGAGGAGCAGGGCTTCAAGCAGCAGCAGCAGCCGCAGCCCAACTTCCTCACCACCCCCACAACAGCAACCGCCGCCATCACGCAAGTCCTGCACAACTCGCAGCAGAACTGCGTGAACGTCAATAAAAAGAACACCGACGTGTAGACGTTGTAGGCCTGCCTGTGTGTGTGTAGGACTGTCGTGGCCCTGCCTGAACACAGACAGGAGCACGAGTGTGATTTATAGTAGGAATAAACGCACAGACAGACAGCAGCCCCGTTATACGCGCCGCGCTCTCCGGTGTTCGCAACCGTAGACGAGAAGAACGATAGAGATAGAGCTATTACCCCCTGTCTGTTCAGACGCCGTGCGCTGCTACTAGTGCCTTGTCATCGTGTTCCATTCTCCTAGGAATCAGAATTTATCATTTTAATGATCGGAATTCATAATTCTATTATAGTAGAGCCTGCTTATGTGGTTCCATTCGCACTAGGAGAGAGGGAGGGAGAGAGAGAGATAGAGAGCGCTCTCCTCCTGAAGTTTTAGGCGTATTATTCGTTATACTCTCTGGTCCCCCGAGTCTGGGGTGATTTTTCTTTTGTTTCCGGCTATTCCGAGGGAATCGACCTGTTGTGCACTGTGCAATAGGCATTATTTTCTCACAACAAGGCACGCACACACATACACACACACACAGAGACACGTGCTTTTAAACTGTGAATGGTGACATCATGCCACTACTAGTACAATTCAAGGGATAGTGTTGTGTCTCATGCGTTACGCACCGTGGTTCGTCTGTCATAACATACGGTAGCCTATAATACGTATTCAGATTCATTTCAATTTCTGTGTTTCAAACACGTGACGTCAGTGTAAAAAAAGTAAAAAAATTCGACTGTTCAGCATATATATATATATCTCAATTTGACCGTCCTGTGCTTTGCCTTTGTTGTGAGTTAAAGTCTAGTCAAAATCCTACTATAGCCGCGTTTAAAGAAATAACCCCCGTACTAGTATTTATGGCGTAATAGGCGCCGTGACAACACAAAAGGGACAGTTTTATTATTGGTACAAAACATGTGAGAGGAGGAGTAACAGTCTGGCTCCCTCTCTCATATTTCTCACACTCACCCATGTGCACGCGGGCGATCAAAATCAAAAGGATGGAGCGTGCTTCTCTCCGGATGCCTCAAATATCGCCCGCTGTGATTCAGTCTCCATGACGACGGCAGGACCCGGTCCCCTTTTTTTCCTCGGTATAACCCCAGTCACCGTTGCCATGGCATCCCTGTTTCCACAGTAACCTTCCAGATGGCTTTGGGATAGATACACCCGGCCGAAGAAGATTCCTGTCCCCGAGCAGTCTGTCTGTCTGTTGTACAAGAAACTGCCCGATCATAACAATAACAATGCTGTGGTGCCGTGCGTAACAGCCCACACACACACACACACACACACACACACACACACACACACACACACACACACACACGCGTGTGACACCAGACCAGACCCCAGTGAGTGTGTGCCAGCATCATTCTGCCTCCAGACATGCCTTTAATACTTGTCCAGTTTGTCAGTGACTTTAACACCATGACATGATGAGACCTGTCACCTATTTAGCCTATTTGTCGAGGGAGGTCTGATTTCAGAATGCCACACAGCAGCGAAACAGTTCTCGAGACAAAGCAGGCGGCAGAAAGCAGAGAGGCTGAACGGAGGAGACAAAGGAAACGTGACGTGAAAGCAGAAGCAGTGTTTGTGGAATTATGAATGGACTGGGAGTAGCCGTCATGATGGCTACACTACCCTGAGCGCTCCATAGAGGCTGCTGTTACCCCACCGAGAAAACATGGTGAGCATATTATGTCTGTGGAGGTCTGTCCTACTCTCACTTTTCCTTTGATTAATGCTGTTGCCTTTTAGTAATGAAAAGTTTTACAGCCTTTAGGTCAGGGGTTTTCAACCCTTTTCATTTCAAGGTCCATTATTTATTCGGCATTTGCGCCACGGACCACCATTGATGAGATTTGGCTTCTCAGAACCAAAACAAAAGAATATTTTGTTGTCGTTGGATAAGATTTTGTCTACAATTCCATGCTTTTGGCAAACGTTGACCAAAATAACAATTATTTTACATTCTGTAATTGTGTAGACTTCTTGTAAATTAAGTAATGCAGATATTTAACAATAATTTTACTCTTTAAAGCGTAAAATGAAACCAAATGGAGTTACCAATCAGCCAAAAACTATGTATTATTTCTTTTTTTTACATAGTGTAATATGCAATAATATTACAGTTTTTGGTCAAGTAATACCCTGGCCTACACTACTCGTTACTGGGTAAAATAATAATATTACAGTAATATATTAAAAGCAACGTCCTGCTGCCTCCTACATTATGTGCAAATTCAAAACAGGTGGTATGCAGGGCTGTTGAGTGATATCCAACAAGCACATCCAAACTCCAACACTTGGAAAAAGAATCATCTGCAAGGAATTTCTTGACACTATCATGTCTACGGTAATTTTTTATGAAACAAACACTGCAGTGTTTAATGCAAAATTCACAAATTGTAAATTGCAGATAGAAAGAGGATAATTCAAGCTTTTCGTACAGCTGCAATGATGGTGAGTTTGACGTGGTTTATACAATCAGATAGGACTTTTCTGTTTGGATGTGTGGGTTGTCAATGGGAAATTGCGGCTAGTTACCACCCTGCCATTAAGTTAATGGCAAGATGGCCATTAATGGCCATGGTCTGCATAAGGCCAATGGTGACTGGTTTGTGGTTTCCCAGCCTCTCTGGGGAATGGCCCCGCCCACATGTCAATCATGTGACCTGCATGCCTTAGGTAGGCTACTAGGTCAGGGGTTCTCAACCTGTGGGTCGGGACTCAGGACCGACCAGGGGGGGGGGGTTCCTACATGATTTCTTTAGGAGGGGCTTTGTGTGTGTGTGTGTGTCCCCGTGACCTCATTGGCAGCCACTTTGGTTCACAAGATCGTCTATTTCCGGCACACGGCAGAGTATAGATCTGGCATTTCCACACCATCACTGCCTGCCAAAATACATTTTAGTCGACTGAATCAACGTTCTAGATTTAATCGCCTAAAATCGTGTGATATTTTAAAAACTAGACTAAAACTTAAACATTTCAGATGACTAAAATATGACAAAAACTAATTGGGATTTAATTCAAAAGACTATGAGTAAAACTTTGCTGTCAAAACAAATTTGCTGTCAACATCAACACTAGGGCATGTGCGTGCGTGCGTGCGTGCATGCGTGCATGCGTGCGTGTGTATATGACATGTGATGGATGCTCCTGCAGAGTGTCCTACTTGCCTCTCACCTTCAGTTGACTTTGTGTGCTACTAGTGTCTGTGTCAGTGCTGCCCCCCTGTGGAGTATCTCTGCTACTGACAGAACAGGTGGCTGGACTGGCTGATTCCTATTCTACAAAATAATGTCTAAAAAAAATCTGAAAAAACAAACAAACATATGTCTCTATGTCAGTGGTGCTCAAACAGTTTCATGTCAAGGCCCCCCAAAAATTATATGTATTTGGCCGTCGACCGTCGACCCCCCCCCCCATCTCACTAGTTACTTTGTAGATTTATGATTTATGTCCAGCCATGGTGTGTGTAACCCGCATTTTGTCCTAACACAAACATTAAATGCTATTGACAATGAATGGACAATTTAGAATGTTTGTGTAAACACAAACATTGCGTAACACAAACATTAATGACGAAGGTGAGGACGCAAATTGTGATTGGCTGGAATGGGATGATGTATGATGATAACAGCGCCCCTCACTTCACACGGGTGTGATTTTTATTAATTATTATTACAAAACATACATTAACCACTTCGGCTATATACACTTCGGCCATTTGAAAATAGATCTGCTATTTTCAAAATAACTATACGTTTTTTATACATTCGAAAATGTGTGAAATAGACATAACGCATAATGAGTACTTTCTACATATTTCTTCATTGCAGTATTGCTACTTTGAATGAAGTAACACATGTGAGTACTTTGTTCCATCACTGCTCATACGTCGCATCAGGACATTGTGAGCTTGTCTCGTTTTCAGTGCAAGACACAGACCTGTGAAAATAGGTGCAAATGTCAAGTGTCGGGCGCAGTGTGATGGTTACGTAAGCTACTTACGACGGTTCTTACAGAGAAGCAATCATTTGGCACAATAGAAGAAGTCGAATTCAATACATCGGGGGGGGGGGGGGGGGGGGGGAACAAACAAACACATGTTTTTGTGTGTTTGTTCACATTGGAAGCTGAGACTGGGCCTGATAAGTCAAGAGCACTTAACAGATAATTACCAAAGCCCGGACGTCACTGCTTCATCCCCCGCGGGTCATGGAAGTAATTTCTCCATGGATAATAACATTGGGTCATCTTAGAATCGTCTCATATAAGAATTGTGGTCCAAAAAAGAAACAAAGTGCCCCGGGCCTATTGTCAGGGAAGTACAGTATATAGCTCTGTATCGTTTACGATAGCCAGTCTCTCATATTTGATCGTTCAATTGTTTCTGGTGAAGATGTAACTAATTGGGCGTCAGTAATGTTAGCGTTTTCTCACAGTTGATGGCTCATTTGTTTATTTTTCTAACACAGTTCTTATTTGATTATGCATTATGCATTATGCAATATTATGCATGGAGAAAAAATGGGGGGGGGGGGGGGGGACGTGACCCACCCAGGTAGGATGCATGACCCACCTAGCCTGGCTAATAAGCCAGACCGAATCAGCCATTGGCGATTTGAGTCTGGGTTATTAGCCAGGCTATGACCCACCCAGGTAGGATGCGTAAGTTCAGTGCTCTATTAGCGTACTTGACTTAGTTCTTAGATAATTTCCAACCATGTCCACCACATAAAAGGAAAGGCACAGCATAGTCAGCAAAACAAACCACATATCAACTCTAAAAAAAAGACTATATATAAGCAGCACACTCCTTTTTGTATGGCGGGTTTAGTGTAAAATCCATAGCCTGCGGTCAGTGTTTCCTTGTTAATTGCATGGATGTTGTTTTCCTGCTCAGGGCCATCCCTGTGGATTTGTGTCTAAATGTACAGCAGTGTGTGTCTTTGCTGGCTGTGGTTAGTTTAACAGAAACACAGGAACAACAAAAAGGGAGGAGAGATGTATTGATCTATCATCTCATCTGGGCTCTCTACACCTGAACTACTAAACTTTGGAAGGCAATCACAGCCATTCGAAATGCAATGTAAAACATCTGACTGATACATGTTGATCACATGTCCCCAGAGATGACATGTTTTTATTGACAGAAATGCAAATAGCAACAGAGTACAGCCAAAGGTCTAAAAGCATAGCGGTCTTGTTTCCATTTGGGTCCTATGTATTCAATTGCCCAATTGGGAGTAGCAGCAAAAAGGCATAAAAAATGGCATAAACTATTAGTTAGGCAGAAATGGGCATATGTGGAGTTGTGTCATGACCCAAGGATTTATTAATTTGTATTGCACCACCTAGCTACGGGTCAAGAGTTATAGGTCAAATCATAAAGCAGCACTTTATAGCGCCAACATGAGGCTGATTTGAAAACATCTTGGGGCGGAGTGTGTTCCATGGCCTACTGCATGCAAACGATCGGTACAGAGGTGTCCGAGATTGTAGCTGTACACAAACAGACAGATGGTGACAGATGGTGGCATGTATGCATGCATTGCAAGCACGTGCACAGATGCACCATTCAACAAGGCTGCATACTTGGGAGGTGGTAGAGAAAACACTCACTTCATTGATTAATTGTTTCCATTGATTTTGACCTTCTCACCTTGACCTCTGACTTTATGAACTTCATTGAAAGGAAGTCAGTCGGGGCATTGCTAGGAGCTTGAGACGCTTGAGAGTATAAAACAGTGTTGATTTCGTTGACTAAAACTATTATGAAAAATGTCGACTGCCATTTTGTCACTGATGAAAACTAAATAGAAACTAAATAAAAACCAACTTATGATGACTAAGGAATGTTGACAATTCTGTCAACAGATAAATGTCAGGGAGGGACTATAGTTGAGAAGAGATCCAAGAGAAATAGTAGATCTACAACAACACACAACACCAACAACTTTCAGCATGCAACCAAGTGTAGAATCTGGCATTAATACGCCATCAACATAATCAACTGTCAACAAGCTCACGACATGCTGTGAGCTTGTACATCTGCTATTTTTGTATAGTCAACGCTAAAATCAAAGATGACAGATGCTTTTCCGGTTTTCATGGGTTGAGAACATTTTTTCTTACCCATAGTGAATGAGACTGCCGTTGACAATGATTGACAAGATCTGTAAACATTACTCTATCCTCCCCGCTTTATCTCTGTTCCTCTGTTTCTCTCTGTCTCTGTCTCGTTAACACACATCATCTTTAATCAACTATACTTGACAGGGAGGAGGACCCCAAAACGAACTAATTATTTTCAAGGGCTTTGTTGCATGATTGGAATGACAGACAAGATCATAAAACATCCTCTCCTCTCCTCTCCTCTCCTCTCCTCTCCTCTCCTCTCCTCTCCTCTCCTCTCCTTTATTTATTTTTATATGCATGAATGATAATAACACAGCGGGGAGTGAAGCAGGGAGCAGGGAGCGGTGTTTGTTATTGTTACTAAAGTCATTGAACTGGGTGACAAAACTGCCATCTAAGCCCCCCCCCTCTCTCTCCCTCTCTCTCTCTCTCTCTCTCTCTCTCTCTCTCTCTCTCTCTCTCTCTAGCTCTCTCAGGTGTACAACGCTCTTTAATGGTTAAGCCTCCCAAAGCCGCCGACAACTATACAGCAGGCTGACCTGAACATATAGGTAGGCTGTACTCAGTACACTCTCAGTGTAGACTCTCTACAATGTAGAGAGTCTATTCTTTCTTCTTTGAATATATAGAGCGACTGCCATTATATTTCTACTCATCATTACTAATGCTAGGCTATAGGCTAGATCACATATTAATCTGCAATGACTGTGACATTCCTCTAGGGGCCAGACAGATCAAAGCTGAGAACTGCGAGATGGACGGTTGAACCTGGATGACTCCTTAGTGATTCTCAACCTGTGGGTCGGGACCCCAATGGGGTTAAACAACCCATCTACAAGCTAAACGTATAATTCTTCAACTCCTACAATTCCAAGTGCTTGTCAGGGTGGGGTGGGGGGGGGGGGTCCCCATTTGAAATCATATTATTATTTTGGGGGGTCCCCAGGTTGAGAACCACTGATCTACACATCATCAGCTGCCTAGCACCACCTGCCCAGAAGTACCTACCTAGATCCACCTGCCCAGAAGTACCTACCTAGATCCACCTGCCCAGAAGTACCTACCTAGAACCACCTGCCCAGAAGTACCTACCTAGAACCACCTGCCCAGAAGTACCTGCCTAGAACCACCTGCCCAGAAGTACCTGCCTACCATCACCTGTGCAGCTGTCTGCCACCATACCCTCCAGCCCTCCGGGGGCAATCTGTCTCTTTGGGGAGGACATTCTAGCTAGCAGCTCCTCACCTCTTCCCGGAAACCCAGGGGTCATCAATGTGTCCATTATAATGTTCTTATTTTGATCACGAGACCCAATTACTGAATGTAAAGTCTTGCAGGTTTTCTTCAGACTATGTATGACACTGGTTTACTTTCACACTATGGCATATAGAGGGTATATTATATGTGTGTGATATCATCATCATACCCGGAAGTTATGCGGAAACGCCTACTGAGTAAAACAGAATCTACTTTCTGTCCTTGACAGCCCATACATCCAAACAGAAAAGTCCTATCTGATTGCATTAAACAATGTTAAACGACATTAAATTCACCTTGCCACTCGATTTGCCATTCACTATTTGCATGCGCAAATAGTGAATGGAGTCCAACTATAGTAGTTTGGTCCATTTGCAAGGACCCCCTTACCTCTGAGGCCCCTTTTCCACCAGGTTGAACCAGTTCAGTTATCTTTTCACCACCTAATAATGTTGAACCAGTTCAGAGTCTTAACCCCTGAAAATGAAATGGTTCAGAATCCTAAAGGTTGATTCGGAATCTGAAAC
>NC_137866.1:16078204-16098204 GCF_963924005.1 Protomyctophum bolini
ATTGTGCGCAGATCTGAGTGTGCGGAGCTTCCCTTTATTTTTTCTCATGTTTTGGCTATTAAGAAATTGTAGATCTACAAGCTAGCAACGTGCTTGTAGAAAATGTCAATAGATCTTGACAGTAAAACCCAGCAACAGGGAATGTAACAACTTTAGAGACTTTCGTTGTCACTGTACAATACTTTAAAACAGTTGGGATGTCTGGAGAGCTCTTGTTCGTGGCATTTGACTAAAAGTCATCCAATGAGAAACAACAGAAAAACATAACAGGCCAGAGGGGGCCTCGCACCCTCAGTTGCGAATTTTGTCCCTCAGTTTAGGTTTTATGTATATTGTTTTACTATATAAATTGATATGTGCCCCCTCGCCATTTTCAACTGTTCCCTCAGTCATTTCATCCTGGTGCCGAGCCTGAAACATCTCTTAGAACCTCTGTAGATGTTTTTCATCCATACTGTGTTCACAAGCAGAGAGACGCTATTGGTTGGTCATGGATTGCTGCGTTGCTAAGGGCTCCGATGGTGTTGCCGCGGCGCTCCCAAACAGATTGGATTTTTTCCGGATGCCGATTGGCCGATCCGGGCGGCTGTTGTTGTTTTTTCAGCCACACACAAATCAGCCAAGGTGGGAACTACTCCTATCCATTCACACAATCACGACATGCACGCACATTCACACAATCATGACATTCACACACATTCACACCATCATGCATGAAGCCACTTCACAACAACAGCCACTAGCAGTCTCACACATGCACGTAATTCAATTACCTTTCATGTACTGCCGGTTCTCTCCTAGATCAGTGATTCTCAACCAGTGGTCCGGGGACCACCAGTGGTCTTTGAGGGGGTGCCAGGTCATCCCCAGCTATTAAAATGATGGAGAGTTGGTAACCAAATGGACCTTTATTTTATCTTGAACTCTTGAGAGCGTAAAATGAATAAACACGAAGAACCACTCACTATACATCAAATTGAATGTAGCCTATTAAATGCCTTTTTTTATTCCCAGATAAATGGTAAAATGGTACATGGTGAATGTATAATATACATTCATATACTATATATATATACTGTATAATGTATGTATACAGTAAAGTGCCTTAGCACTTTATAATGTGCATTACATTCACACCTTCACACACTGATGGAAGGCACCAACCTGCACATCTGGAGCAATTAGGGGTTCAGACTCAGAGTCTTGCTCAAGGACACTTCGACATTAACCCAGGGCGAGCCTGCAAGGCATCGAACTGGGAATCCTTCCGATTCCCAAGCTCCCGAGCCAGTGCTGCCCAGCGTCCTTGACACACTAGCTGTATCTTTTTGAGTCAGGTGTGAACGTGGTTGCCTAAATGGCCTGTCGGCCCTGCTTCTTTGCGTCCAGAGATGCAGACGGACAGACGGTGTGTGAAGGAGGGTGAGCATTTAAGCCGCGCCCTGCGGGATGACTCGTCACTCGTCAGTGTGTCGCAGACTTGTGGCCTTTCTCTCCTCTCGCCTGTCCGTCGCTCAAGATAGGACATTTTAAATTATCGTAATAGCGGAGGCTTAATATGATCGTTTGAAAGAAAACTAAACTATCATTACACAGCCCAAACATAAATGTATATACACTATTTCAGTTTAGGCAACTTCACAGACATATAACATACATATTTCTTACAAAAACAACCTTGTGTGAGACTCCTATACTAGACAGAAATGCATCACACATGCTGCATGGAAGGAGGCAACTTGACCTGGACACATGCATCAAAATCCTGAAACCTCAAGAGACGGTATGGAAGTATGGAAGTAAAAGTACAGAAAAATGGGAAATACTCCAGTAAAGTAAAGTACCTCAAAATTGCACTCAAGTACAGCACTTGAGTAAATGTAGCCTATGAGGCACGATGAATGGCAGCCGGCAGGACTTCCTCATCACATTTCCTCAGTGTGTCACTGCACTGTACATAATGCAGAGTACTGCCAAGTTATGGAGAATGATTGAAACGTGACGTATATTTTCGGTCAAGTTCTCTGTGTAGTGGGTATCAATCGATGGTGTTTCTCTGAAGGAATTCCAGCCGGAGGTTTCAGTCGGTTTGCAGGTATCAAAGTTTTATTTGACCAAAGTACTCTCAGTTTACAAACAGGGAACAAAGGCCCCAGGAGTCACACAGCTTAAAGTCTCTTCGAATTTGACTTACACAGTGTGAGCACAATTCAAGTAGGTTAGAACATTACATTATATCCACTTCAGAAGTCCCGCCTCAGATTTCAAACAGGCTGCCTCCTCTCTATGGGAGCCAATCAAACTTGTTGTCGTCACAGGATAGCCTGTGAGAGTAGGCGGGACATAATGCATGTTGCTCATGTGGCCAGCTAACTGTACCTTTGTTTTAATAAGACTAGTTAAATATCTATAATATTTATGTATACAGAACCTTATTAAAACATGTAACTATAAGAATGAAATGTCAAAGAAATACATTTGAACTGTTACTGACTCATAATAAACTTTACCAATTAAAGGATAAAACACAAGTTAACCGAATCTTACTTTAAAGACTAATTCAAAATAGGTTATATATTTACAAATGATAAGAATAACTCTGTAATGTCATACATTCAACTAACTTTATAGTTCAGTCTTAAACAAACGGAATATGAAACTAAGTAATGAAAAGGATAGAAGGTATAAATAGGTATAACAAATTGAGCATAAATATAATTCTAGACTACAGTTTTGAGACTACATTACTTTTAAGATAAGACACTGTCTCCAACAGGAACGAAGGCTTTGTTTACACAAGCCATTTCTAAGACTTGTATGTAAATTCTTTACCTGCAATAAACTCAACCGACAGTGAGTGATTAAGATTTACTCATATAGACAATGGGTTTCCTTGAGTGATTTATAAAGACAATGGGTCTCTCTGCGTGAGATCTCTGGGGTGAGTTCTTCCCAGGCCTAGCTTCCTGGACCCCTAATCTACACCAGAGTCATAACCATATGACCTTTGTTATAAGTCATAAGATATCAAATTATACATCACATCCCCCCTCAGAGCGCTATCAAACGCGCTCTGACCAAAACAAAAAGCATCATACCTGTAGAAATTAAAAACACACAAACCAAGTATATAAACATCTCAGTAGGACCCCCCTCAGTACCCAAACAACCAATTAACAATAAAAAAACACTCCAATAAATAAACACATCAGTCAACCAAAAAATTACACACAAGAACGAATGTCCGTCGTTGTGCAGAAAAACATACGAAACACAACAACACTCCTAGCTGTCAGCATCATCCGTGTAGGCACACAACTCCAAGTCCGTGTACGCCAGAGCATCCCTGCGTTGATCCCCAGCCTCCAGGTCGCCTGAGTTGACCCGGACAGACAACTGGATGGCCTGCATATTCATAGAGTGAACCATGCCTCCTGTCACGCCCTTGACTATCAAACTGCGAATGATGGGAAGGCAGCAGCACAGGATCAACGCAGCAATAAACAGGAACGCCAAGATGTACATTCCAATAGTTGCCCAGTACCCACCCCAGGACCCAAAGTGACTCTCCAGCCACTCCGTCAGGCCCCAGGTGACCCCTGCATGTGCGTGTAGCTCTGCCCTCAAGTTGTGCAGGTGTCCCATAGCCAAGGTGAAGGTACCATTTGCAGCAGTGGAGTTAGGGATGTACGTACAGCAGAAATCGCCAAACATCGCACAAACTCCACCCTGCGATGCCACCAACACATTTAAAACTTGCCTGTTTTGCCAAGTCATTTCACTCGTAGCTGAAAGCTGCCGTCCTATAGCTCCCAGGGCCGCAATGGTAAAGTTCAGGAACCTCTGCTGATTGTAGTACATATAGTTTATCCATTCAGCATCTACAATTATCCCTATGAGAGGAGTGAACATACTTCCAAATGCGATTGCGGTCTCATCAATGGCCTTGAAGTCTTTTGGCACCCCATGAGGGGTTCCAGTTGAGTCGAAGTAGACGCCGTCGTCCGTCTCACTGCCCCTACGAACTCTCTTAGGCCCCTCGGCAACCCGGGCCCTCAGATCCTTGGCCGGGATAACCACTACAGGTTGCACCACCTGCACACGAGCACACCGCCCCGTCCAGTTGAGAGGCAACGTGCTATACAGTTGATTCCCACCGCATAGCCAGAACTGATCAGCCACGGCTTGGGTGGCATAAAACAACGGACATGCTTGGGGGGCAGGATCTGTATACTCCCCTTTGAGCAGAACTCCAAGTTCCAACCTGGGTAATTTCCCCGGCTGCGGTCGGCAGAGGAACGCATAGACCTGGGTTCGCATATGGAGATATGACAAATCCCATATCGTGTCGCACCGCGCCTCATCAATGGTCCCCATGTCCACAAAAGGTCCTGTCTGCTCTCCTCGTCTGTTCCTAACATAACATTCAAAGGTCCCTACCAATTTCAGAATCCCACTGGGAATCGTGGAACGATCTGTCTTCACTCTGACGTCCAATTTACTGCATCTCTCCCCAAGTGTCAACCCTACTGTATGTTGTTGATATAAAGAATCTTGAATTGCACTGTGTTCCAATAAAGATTCATTATAATACTCTGCGGAACCTAAGTATTGTAGGCACTCTGCCTGACAGAAGGGCGCTGAGTTTGAGTCAAAGTCCTCTGGCTTCATATTATTGGAACCAATCATGGCATTTTTCTTCTCCTCCGCACAATTTTTCCAACTGAAACGCGTATTCAATACGGTAAGATGCGATTGCTGAGCTTGAGCGCAGAAGTAACAGTCCGATTTACCCAACGCCACAGAGGAGAAGACACTCCACTGGTACCATGAATTTGCCTGAGCCATGTGATATAAAGGTTCCAATAAATCACCAGATTTGACATTGAACAAACTTCCCATGTGGAATGATCCTGTTGCCTTTGCAATGTGTACACTAATAGGTATAACCTTTCTTGCAGTCCTATTCTTAACTATATCAAAATCAAGCATGGAAGTCTCCTTGAATGGAGGTTCCATCGTTTCTTCTGACAAAACACTAATAGTGCTAATGAAATCAGATGTAACCGTAGAAGTAGCTGTACTAATAGGAGATTCTATAACAGTAGGGAAAATAGTAGTAGAAAATAATGAAACAGGGGTAGGGATAAGAGCAACACCAGGGTTCTTGAGACCAGATGCAATAATAAGAGGACGAGTATTGACAGGTGTCCTGGGTAAACTTATAGGAAGGTATGGAACCTCCACTAATCTTTTAGCAAATAATAACAAATTCACGAGAGGCCCCCTCTCAGATATGAGATCTTGCGTAACAAACTTCTTCGGGGTAATCCTCAGGGTAGTCCTAAGGGTAGTCCTAAGGGTGACATTGTGAGCCGAGGTCACACTGAAGTGTGCCGTAGAAGTAGACACAAGGACGGGCCTAGAGACGGGAGCAGACTGAACATGGACAACCGGGTCACTAGCTGAGGTCATCGAATCTCTTAGGCCGACGCTTGGTACGAACTGGGCGACCGTGGTTGCGGAGAGACTGACATTCTCCCCCCTCGGAGGACTCAACTCCGTCCGACTCGGCAGCCCCATCGCCCTGTGAGTTAGCGGCGATAGGTTGCCTAGCGGAGTCGGGGACAGACTGGATATCGACGGAGCCAAACCTGCCGTTGGACTCAACGTCTGCAGGTGTGTTTCCTGCACCTGCTGTAGCAGGCAGAGAACCCACATCAGCCTCACTGTCGCTGTCATCCTGCTGAACTGGTGTGGCAAGAGCGTCGTCCTCACTGATGGTGAAATCCTCGTCTTCGTCGGCTGGGGCTTTAACACAATGGTTCAGGTGGTACCACGTCGGAGAACCTCTGACCTGGACTGCCGTCCCGGTACACCGTACAACCTCAAAGGGACCTTCTCTCCTGTGATTGTGCCAGCGCCGCCGAAAGACCTTGATGTACACCTTATCACCTGGGACAATGGTGTTCGCTGCTGAGAGTGGTACTGCTTCTTGCTGCTCCTTTTCCTGCTTAGAGGAGACATAGTGGGATATACTCTTGTGCAATTTAGACATATATTTCACATATGCCTTCATCTCATCACTTAGTAGTGAAAGGCTCGGGCCTTTCCCACCAGTGTGCAGTCCTGGCGTGAGCATACGCCGGCCAAAAGCCAGCTCATGTGGCGTCATGTGGAGATGGCGAATCTCGCTGGATCTGCAAGCCATCAACGCCAAAGGGAGGGCCTCCACCCAGTTCAGACCTGTATGCTCGCTAATTTTAACAATACGATTCTTAAGAACACCATTCATATGTTCACAGATTCCTTGACTGGCCGGGTGGTACACAGCTCCTAGACGTTGCTTGATACATAACTTCTGAAGAATTAGTCGAACTGTTTTATCAACAAATTCCCTCCCGTTATCACTAGAAATACGAAGAGGTAGGCCAAATCTCGGAAAGACTTCTCTGCACAGGAATTGGGCTACTGACTGGGCGTCCTTGCGTCTAGTGGGTGTTGCCTCAACCCACCTAGAAAATCTATCTACAATTACAAGTAAATAGCGTTTCCCACCCACTGGTCTGATCATGTCTACATAATCAATTACCAGTTCCTGCATCGGCCCTTGGGGTGTAGGAATGTGCCCTGGTAGGGTAATTATCCCTTTCCTCACATTGTTCTTTAAACAAATGGTGCAACGGCTTATGATAAAATCAATCTGTTGCAATAAATAAGGCGCCCAGAACCCATATTCCTGTGTAATTTTCCTCTTGACCTCTCCACGTGACACGTGTGCGAGTCCGTGTGCGTCATGTATCAACAGCCCTAGTAGATCGGGCGGAGCAATTACCAGTCCGTCATGATTTCTCCACAGCCCCTTGCTGTCTTTCACAGCACCCCTGTCGTGCCATAAAGCTTTGTCAACAGCACTGGACTCATCCTGCATTAAGATTAAGTCCTCCAAAGTAATCTTCTCTTCTAGTTCCACCTCATGCGTTATCAAGAGAATCTTACCACTTCTGTTAGCACCTGCGATAGCCTTGGCCGCTGTGTCCGCCGCCACATTACCCTTTGTGATGCGTGAAGTATCTGATTTATGTGCTGCACACTTGACAATAGCAATTTTCCTCGGTTTCATCATCGCTGATAATAACTTAAGGATCTGGGCATGATGCTTAATGGGAGAACCGTCGGCGGATTTAAAGCCTCGACCTTTCCATACCGCTCCAAATAAATGACAGACACTCATAGCGTAAAAACTATCTGTATAGATATTTACACTTCTATTTTCTGCCATCAAACAAGCTTCCGTCAACCCAATTAATTCCGCGAGTTGAGCTGAGCACGGTTGCGGAACAATTTCCGCTTTTACAGTCACAAACCCAGAGCCCTGGGCTTGGACTACAGCATAGGCTGCACTTAATGACTCACCAATACGGTAGCAGGACCCATCCGTCCAGAGCTCTACTTCCGCTTGCGGTAGCGGTAGAGCTTGTAGATCGGCCCTTAATCTCGAGTACTTTTCGGCCTCAAGCACGCAGTCATGAGGAATCCCGTCATTTCGTGCCGGCAGGCTTGCAGCGGGGTTAACCCAATCGCACCTAACAAAAGTGACATCCTCCAGGTCCAACAGTCTATGATAGTCCCTAATCCGGGACATTGTTAGGGTATATCTCCCAAAATTTAAGAGATTTCTCACACTATGGTGTGTGAGAATCTTGACAGGATAACCCATTGTCACAGCTGATGCCTTTTCATACATTAAATAAACACCTGCCAACACTCTGAAACATGGAGCCAAACCCATTTCCACATCACTATAAGCAACTGAGTAATATGCAATCGGCTGTGAATTTAACCCCAGGCCCGTAGCCTGAGTAAGAACTGCACAAGCATGTTTTTCATCCACCGAAGAGGAAATGTACAACAGGAATAGTTTAGTATAATCCGGCAGTGTTAAAGCCGGAGCATTCAATAACCTTACTTTCAAAGTTTCGAATGCCAACTGTGAGTCCACCGTCCAAGAGAGTACCGCACTTAATTCAGGACTCACAGTGTCTTTTATCATAGCTCTGAGTAAACCTGTCAACACAGTGTAACCCTCCACCCAAGGTGCAGAGTATTGAGTTAAACCTAAAAATTGCATCATTTGTCTAACCGTACGGGGCTTGGGCGCATGCCGGATTGCTTCCAAATGAGCATCGGCGATGCTATGTTGGCCATAAGAAATCTTATGACCAAGATACACCACCGTTTCTTGACAATACTGTAATTTCTTACGACTTACGCGATGCCCTTTCTCCCATAGTTTCTGTAAAAGTAAAATTGAATCACGGTGGCAAGTTGCCCTGTCTCGAGAAAAAACAGCAAGGTCATCTACATATTGGAGCACCGTACTGTTAATAGATGGCGCAATATCAGCTAAATCCTCTTTCAATACCTTGTTGAAAATATGCGGGGAATGTTTAAATCCCATAGGTAGCCTATTATAAACATAATGGTCACCTTCGTATGTAAACCCAAACAGACCCTGACTTTCCTCGCTAAGGGGGACCGAAAAGAATGCTCCTGTCAGATCTAATACAGTCATGTACCTTGCGTCGGGAGGAACTTCACACAGTAGAGTGTGTGGATCTGGGACGTCAGCTGGGTAGTCCACCACTATCTCATTAATCTGTCTAAGGTCATGCACCAAGCGGAAACTATCATCTGGCTTTTTTATGGGTAAAATGGGCATGTTACTAAAGGGAGTGGTTGTTATTCGTAACACACCAGCCTGCAGTAATCCATCAATTTGAGGTTTAATGCCCTGTATGGCCGAGTCCTTCAGAGGATATTGAGCTTTCCATGGAGGCCGGCAGCCAGGGGAGAGCTTAACCCTGACCGGCTGGGCTGACTTGACCAGGCCAATGTCAGTACTGTTCTTAGACCACAGACCTTCGGGAACTTGTCGTAGCATGTCTTCAAGTAGTTCCTCTGCAGTCATGCTGTACATGGGCTCATAAGACATAGTCACAGTCTGGGGTGAGCCGCCACCCTGTGCAGAAATCATAATTTTCAGATATTGCTGGTCTGTACTTCTCCAAATTCTAGGGTTTTCTTTTAGCGTTACAAAGACGGCTGACTTAGCGTCAGACATCATTGTCCCAATATGTTTTTGGTGGAAGTTCTCAGCAACTCTCAAGGTGACATGCGGTATACTATCCTTCACAGTGAATGCCTCTTTCAGGTAGGCCTGTGGTTCAATGTTCATGGCTGCCCCCTGTGGTCCCAAAATAATATAGCTGGAGCTGAGGTGCACTTCCTTCGGCTGACTTGACATCCATCCTGCAGTATCAGCTTTTTCAGCCTCTTGGAAATACTGCAAGGTACAATGAGGTGGAGACGTAGGCGTACGGGCATCAGGCATGTTGGCATCAATGAATTTATCCCATTCTCGGGCTGGTGACATCAGACTGTCTTGTAAGTCACCCAGCCAGTAGATAATAGGTTCACTTGAGCAAACTGAAACAGGAAATTGAAAGCATTCAGCTGGGACATGGACAATGCACCCGTCAGGCGTGCACTGTATTGTACAGTTCATCTTACACAGAGCATCTCGGCCCAGTAGGCCGACTGGAGTACTTGCTGACACAAGCACAGGAATTGTAGCTGTCTGGGTTTTATATTGAATCTTCACAGGGTTAGTCAGGGGGATCAGCTGTCCCTTGCCTTCGAATCCAATGGTCCGGACAAAATGTCCAGACATAGAGAGATGTCCAGCGTCTATAGGCATAATACAAGTGTAGGCGGCTCCAGTGTCCGCCATCAAGTTGACATCTCTGCCATCTATCTTCACCCACACCGTAGGGTCGTCATCAGGCCTTGTAGTTACTGGTAGCTGCATACATCCCTCCATTGAATCGTGAGCGCATCCTCATAGTCCATTAGGTTGAGCCCCCCTGTATGGATTCACAGGGCCTCTCGCATCTTGTACCTGCCATGCAGGTGTCTGTGAGGGTTGTTGAGTTTGGTTTTGAGATGGCCAAGGCTGATTCTGCTGTGGTTGAGGTTGGTTCTGCTGTTGTTGAGGTTGGTTCTGCTGTTGTTGAGGTTGGTTAGATGGCCAAGGCTGATTCTGCTGTTGTCGAGGGACCCCCTGTTGGTTCTGCTGTTGTGGTTGCTGTTGATTGCCTGGCAAGACAACCGTGCAGTACCGCTGCGTGTGCGTCATCCCTCCACACTTAAAACAGCCTGTGTAATTGGAGTTACGTGGAAAAGGAAAGCGCCGGAACTTTTGCTGACCTTTTTGGGGTCCAAACTGGTTTTGCGGAGTTTCCATCGTAGTGGCCACCACTGTTGCCTGTACAGCTTGCTGTGCACCTTTCAGCTGGGTCTTGTTCAACAGTCGAATCACCTCAGCGTCACTTTTTTTTTGTTCATCAACTTTCTTGCGGGATAGTCCAACCCAATGCACTACTTGATCAATATATTGTTTGAGAGGCAATCTCGCCAGACCAACAACTGCCTCCAAATCAGCCTTGATTTTGTCAGGAAGTCCTAGTTCAATCTTCGAGCGGACAATAGCTCGTTCTAAGTCATTTCGCTCCGGATCCTTCCCCGTAACATCCATCCATCTCTGATAGACGCGGGCAATATATTCACGTGGATGTTCGGAGTCTCCCATCGCAGTCATCGTGATAGTGTCCGGGTGCACCTCAGTCGGATATAATTCTTTTAGTGCGTGCCATACCGCTCCTCTGTGACCCAGGAATAGATCAGCGTCTCCACCCGTCGTGGTTGAATAATGTCGAAGTCCGGAACGGTCCAGGATCTCATCCATACCGTGAATTCCCACCAAGGTTGCCCACAGCTTTTTAAGATCTCCCATAGCCAGTTGAGTTCCTATCACAAGAACCTCGAATTTTGAAATCCAGGGGAATGCACCATCCTGCAGAGGGGGTAGTTGACGTACAATCTCAGACATGTCAAGGGACGTCCATGGCTTATATTCCAGATGTCGGCCCTTAACCAACACAGGAACCTGGACACAGGCATCGGGGAAAGATAAGTTAGCGGGTCCGAGGTGTACTGTTGGGAGGTCTGCAGCAGCCCTTATCCTCACTGTCTCCAGAAGTTCTCTGTCGGGCTGCGGAGTCATGGCCTCTCCTAGACGGGCACGAGTTTGCAAGCGCGTACGGGCTGCCACTGGAGTGGCGCTGGCCACCAGTAGATCGACCTCGTCCCCCTCGTCCACTTGAGATCTCACCTGCCAGCCCGGAGAGCCCCTGTATGCGCTCTGTTGAGCACGGGAGTCTTGCTGCGCACGATCATCAGGAGTGTGGCCTTGCTGCACGTAAGAACCTGGTTGTGAACGCCTTTCACAGGCCTCCTCCTCAACGTCTTGTCGACCTGATGCCACACGCACCTCCGGGCGCCCACCAACCCTGTCAACGCAATGCCTGCGGTCCATCTGCCTTAGTGCCTCGGATTGCTGTTGGTGTAGTCGGGTCAGGCCAAATTCTTGAGCCAGCAAGTCAGAAAGACGATCCTCATAGTATACTGTAGCATCCCGATCCGTCCTCCGTTCCCACATGACCGTTCTCGTCTCATTAATCTGCCTGCGAAGAACATTGAGGCTATCGCCCAGAGAGTTCATCGTCATGACAGTGTCCCTCCTCACCACATCCTGCGACAGGCTGGTGATATCGTCACTGCCCACAACAGGAACGCTGTTCACTGTCCGATCAGAGCTTGTTATCCGGCTGTCACGGGCAGAGGTACTGCTCCCCTCATCCCCTGCTGGTACTGTTTGCCTCTCCGCCTGTGCCAGAATGTCTCTAATGTGCGGATGATATCCTCCAAAAGTCAAAGTCCTACTGCCCCTTGGCGCAGCCACCGGAGAGTCCCTGTCAGACTCAACACCCACGGAAGCAGCCACTCTCCTCCTCGGCTGGGGAACCGGTTGGCGAGGTCGGAAATCCGGCCTCAGTGTGATCTTAGCGCTTGCATTTCCACTCTCCAGAAATCCGCCCTCGTCATCCATAAGATTATATCGGCCGTCATGCTCAACAACAGGCATTTGGAGAGTCGGCAGGGAGGGATAGATCATGGGTGTTTGAATCGGCACCATGGGTATAGCCGGAGGCTCCCTAGCTGGGATCGGACCGGACGGGACAGATGGAGCAACATAAGGTGGGGGAGGTGACAGTAGCTCTGACAGGTGTGAAAATGGAGTGACACATATATCCTTTACTTTGTCTAAAGTTAAACTGGGGGCCATGATGCTATCTTGCCTATCTCGAAGAGCCCTAGCGCGTCTCAACCCCTCCTCAAGAAATAAGCCCAGAACCGCTTCCTCCGTCCTACGCTTACCCACCCTGAGGATCCCAGCATTACCCTTCTCTTTCCCCCCATATGCATGCACGAAAACCTGTATAATTTTAATAGTTTCCTCATCAAAGGTTCCCTGAATAGGCCAACGTTGTTCAAGATGCGGCCATCTTTGATGCCATTTTTTTGAAATCTTTGTTATATCTACATAAGCAGGATTGAGATGTTGTACAATTTCCACCGGTGTTCTGTTAGATGAAGAAACAGCTTGTGCACTCACTACCTCTTTCATGATTGCTTTACTCAGTAACCACAAGAAACAGTGTAACAAATGGAAGGCCTATTTATGTTTCAGACTACTACCTAATCCAACCAGTACAAGCCAATTTACCTAACAATGTTGCGTGTAAACACTTCTTTTATAAATTTAATTCTCCACAGGGAGAGTCTTCAAACTATACGTTCAAGGGTTCATACACAGAACCAGAAGTTACCAGCCCCTCAAAGGACAACTGTCAGCAACCGTAGAATAGTAGTGCAGTGAACAAAAACCCACCAGTACGTAGGCAAAATGTGTATGTGTGTATTAAACTATGTGTCACTGTAGTTCAATATACTACAATATATATGTTATACAAGCATATATCTAAATACACCTGTGAGGATGGACAAACTAATACTATACACTATAGCAGGTCCGAACACAAGTCTAATGTGGAACTAGGGAGGACACAGTTTCTAAGAATCCACTATTACTTTTAATTAATACGCATAGGTCACGCAACCCACGTCTTTGCCAAGAGAGTATAATCAGATCACAATCCTATACTAAATAGGAACCAAACGCACTATCCTAAGATTATCAAATCATAGGGAAATAAAAGTTAGAACACACAACCTAAAATGTGCAACCACAATAGGACAAAATTATCGCATAGGGAAGAAATAACGGATTAACGTTAAACAGGGAAAAATATGGTTATACAATATCCATTAAAACAAATGCAAACATTCAGCATGTAACAATAACAAAAGGACTATTTATTTTTAAATCAACAAAGTTGATCAAATGTTATCAATGTCCTACAAATAATTAACTACTCCACTTAAAGAATTTAACCTGAAATACTATCACATTCTTATAACACACGCAAAGATCATACACCCAAGGATTTAATCAAGCAAACACAAAGGAAAACAAACTAACTTAAAAACCAATCAGAAGGAGGTGTAATACACCCAACCAACCGCTAAGGGGAGACAGATGCAAAAATAAATCTCAAGACTTGTGTCACCTCCGCGGGCACACAGTCAACGTCAAGCCAAAGAAACGGCTGTACACGACTATATATATAACTAACGGACTAAACGGAGCGAAACTCCTGCTGGCACAAATACACACCACGTACGCGGCTGCTCAAAACAAACTAATCGTAACGAAACAGTAATTATTATTATTATTTTCTTATAACATGCAGCCCACACACAACGCAGACGCGTCGCGTTTAGTGACGTGCAGCAAACCAAACTCTAGCTTAAACAATTACAATCAGCTCATCTGTCCCCAACACATACAAAAAAGAGAGTTAGTTCAAAACATATATTTTCCGAACCTTGGGTTGTGCTAAATCCTTTAGCTCCAGGTGGTCCACGGCGGGCATAGAGACGCCACGTCTCCTCCACTTAAAAAACAAAAAACAAACAACAAAACATTTTGCATGAAACCACATCTTGACATACACCATCACAAATCAGCAATAGCATAGCAACATAGAATATCACACCAACCATTCCTTACCAATACAGTCCCTCATCCATAGAACAAGGAAATATAATCCTACTGGTTTCACCCCGTGCGTCTGTGAGTAGAGTCGCCCAGAGAGATCAGCCTCCATTAATTTATGAAAAGACACAACGTCCCATTTAAATCCGGGCCAGCCGGGTAAAAATAAAAAAAGCTTGGTGTAGCTACACCCAAGTTCTAGCAGTCATATCAAAATCAAAAGAAATCTCTACCCAATCTCAGTGAGCCACCCCCCACACACAGACCCACGCGTTGCCCCAGCAAGCAAAATTTCTTACCTTACTAAAAGAACCAGTACTCCGTCGAGTAGCGATCCCCCCTAAAATACGTATAAACGCAGTTTACATCCGCCACTAAGACGAATCATCATTACAACAAAGAAAATCAAGGGTACCCAAATCAACATACAAGCGTGTCCTATATGTGTCTGGCCTTAAATCACCAGGAAAAAGTGCCAGCTCAGTGGAAACATAATTAGTCTAATCAAATGTTAAACGCTAAATTTTAGAATGTACATGACATCAGAACAGCGAAAATAGATTTGATTCCTGAATAAAAAGTAACCCCCACACAAGCAAGCATTTTTCCCAACTTCAACCAGTTAGCCTATACCAGACACACGTACACGCAGGCCGTATATAAGAGCTGCAGCTTATACACGAAAATAGGCCTTCCATCGCCGGCACTAAACTTCCACGGTTTCGACGGGCTACGTGAAGAATTAATAATCATAATTAATAATCCCAAACTCCTGAAGAACATAATACCCGTGGCAAGCGTTGGTCCATGTTACCCAACTAAACCCCTGGAGATACTTCCAGGGAGACAGCTAATTCACCCAAAATATTGCCTCCCCTTGAATTGGAATCACTCCCAAAAAACAGCATGTTGGTCCTTACAACAATATGAGAAATACAAAAAACACGCTCCCAAAAAATAGAAACAAAGGAAATATCTATACAGCCAAGCCATATCATCCAGCTGCAATAATAGCCAGGCATATGCTTTATGATGAATCATCACTTTGACGAAGAGCCATCATAAAGCTAGAATTCGAACTTTAACTGTCTTTAAAATGTGTTTTTAAACCAGGGTTAAGGACGAGGTATGAGCTCTCGCCCGGTGATTTACAGAAAATTTAACAATGACAAATGAATTGCGCGTTGTCCACTGAGCAAACAGAAAGAAAAAAAAACCCTCTGCGCCCGGTGTTCCACAGAGAAACCCCACCATTGCACCACACAGAGCCCTCACGTGATATACACAGTCCCTGGGACTCTTGTTACCAGGCTTCCTCAAGAACAGCAAAAATAACAATTAAATATTATAACTCACCCAATTTGAGCACGCTCAGCAAGGAAACCTCGGTAAACGGGTTTAACGGCACCAATCTGACGTATATTTTCGGTCAAGTTCTCTGTGTAGTGGGTATCAATCGATGGTGTTTCTCTGAAGGAATTCCAGCCGGAGGTTTCAGTCGGTTTGCAGGTATCAAAGTTTTATTTGACCAAAGTACTCTCAGTTTACAAACAGGGAACAAAGGCCCCAGGAGTCACACAGCTTAAAGTCTCTTCGAATTTGACTTACACAGTGTGAGCACAATTCAAGTAGGTTAGAACATTACATTATATCCACTTCAGAAGTCCCGCCTCAGATTTCAAACAGGCTGCCTCCTCTCTATGGGAGCCAATCAAACTTGTTGTCGTCACAGGATAGCCTGTGAGAGTAGGCGGGACATAATGCATGTTGCTCATGTGGCCAGCTAACTGTACCTTTGTTTTAATAAGACTAGTTAAATATCTATAATATTTATGTATACAGAACCTTATTAAAACATGTAACTATAAGAATGAAATGTCAAAGAAATACATTTGAACTGTTACTGACTCATAATAAACTTTACCAATTAAAGGATAAAACACAAGTTAACCGAATCTTACTTTAAAGACTAATTCAAAATAGGTTATATATTTACAAATGATAAGAATAACTCTGTAATGTCATACATTCAACTAACTTTATAGTTCAGTCTTAAACAAACGGAATATGAAACTAAGTAATGAAAAGGATAGAAGGTATAAATAGGTATAACAAATTGAGCATAAATATAATTCTAGACTACAGTTTTGAGACTACATTACTTTTAAGATAAGACACTGTCTCCAACAGGAACGAAGGCTTTGTTTACACAAGCCATTTCTAAGACTTGTATGTAAATTCTTTACCTGCAATAAACTCAACCGACAGTGAGTGATTAAGATTTACTCATATAGACAATGGGTTTCCTTGAGTGATTTATAAAGACAATGGGTCTCTCTGCGTGAGATCTCTGGGGTGAGTTCTTCCCAGGCCTAGCTTCCTGGACCCCTAATCTACACCAGAGTCATAACCATATGACCTTTGTTATAAGTCATAAGATATCAAATTATACATCACATGTGCATGCTATGTTTAATTGAATTGAGTATACTTTTCATTAACTGTATGAGTGTGCATGCGTCTGTACAATGTACAATAAGCGTGTGCATGTGACTGTGACTGTGTGTGTGTGTGTGTGTGTGTGTGTGTGTGTGTGTGTGTGTGTGTGTGTGTGTGTGTGTGTGTGTGTGTTTGTGTGTGTGTGTGTGTGTGTGTGTGTGTGTGTGTGTGTGTGTGTGTGCGAGCCTGCAGTGTTGACATCATTAATATATCGATTTGTCTTTCATGGCATACGTTTCCTGCCAAGTCTCCAGAGTGGTAAAGGCCATCGATTTTTCCACGTTTTTCCAAGTCTGGGAGAAATAATAGAAAGTGAAACCTCATCCAGAATCGATGGCGGCGTGCTCTAACTCGAAAGGTGAGGACACACATCTGCAGGCCGCCCGACACCATCCTGACTGCTCTCTCTCTCTCTCTCTCTCTCTCTCTCTCTCTCTCTGTACGAAGACACAGCTAGCGCTCACAAGGTCACTCTCTAAATATAGTAATAATGACAGTTAACCCATTAAGGCCTATGAGGCTAGACTCGGTATACCGGGCTTTTTTTCCGTTGGCATTCGGCTCAAAAAGAAATGCCTGGGGAAACCCATTGGACAATCTGGCATAGTAAGTGGGAGCCAACTTGTATTTCGCAGATCGGCGAACCAATAGGATCCACCGGCTGTTTTGGCCAGCACCCGCCCCTCTACACCAGAGCCAATCACACAGGCTGCAGGGCAGGCTGATATGAGGCCCTCTACACCAGAAGTCACACAGGCTGCAGGGCAGGCTGATATGAGGCCCTCTACACCAGAAGTCACACAGGCTGCAGGGCAGGCTGATATGAGGCCCTCTACACCAGAAGTCACGCAGGCTGATATGAGGCTCATTCTTTTAAACAGTTTCCTGAACATGTTTCAACATCAGTGGTTCTCAAAACATTTTCATGTCAAGGACCCCAAAAATGGATTTGGTTAGAAATGTTTGCATTAAAAAATATATACATCCAAAGATTTGCACGAGTTTTCCCGACTTTTTAAATAGCAGCAATAGCAGATCTACAAGCTTGAACTGTGGCACGAAGTGACGTGCTATAAGTTCAAATCTAAATGACACAGATGCTTTGTTAATGATAAATCCAGGAGACAGACAGAGCGACAGAGAGAGAGAGAGAGAGAGAGAGAGAGAGAGAGAGAGAGAGAGAGAGAGAGAGAGAGAGAGAGAGAGAGGTGGGGGAGCGAAAGACAGAGAGATGAGGGGAGGCAATTGGCAGAAAGAGTGATTATGGGATGAGATTACCACGAGAGAGTGAGAGAGAGAGAGAGAGAGAAAGAGAGTGCTCAGGCTCTTTGACAGCGATGGAAGAAGAACTCATCACAAGACTGTGTGAGCTTGTTCCTTGTTGTAGATGTAACCCTATAAAAAAAGCTGAAGTGGTTATTGTATGATTTGTAATAATGTGACAAAAAGTAACCCCGTTTAGGCAGTCTCTAGAAAGAAAATGTCTAAAGATCGGAGGTTGATGGCCGATTTCGATATGCTATACCGATTATATTGTGCACCACTATAGTTGAAACCGTAACAAAGTGAAGCGACGCGTATGCTATTACATTGTGGAAATCAGTGGTTTTCAACCAGTGGTCCCTGTGGGAGTTCCAGGTGGTCCCCAATCTAAATCAAGGAGAGTTGGTAACCAAATGGACCCTTATATAGATCTCTTGAGAGCGTGGAAGTCCACAGAGAATGTAGAAGAATTGTTATTTTGGTCATCGTTTGCCAACTTTGCCTCTTAGAGTATCTCTCCTGGTACTACGTCAATACAGCATGGAATTGTGGACAAGATCTTATCCAACGATAACAAAATATTCTTGGGTCTGAGAGGCTATAAATCTCATCAAATGATGGTCCTTGGCTCGAATGCCGAATAAATAATGGACCTTGATATGAAAAGGGTTGAAAACCACTGGTGTACGTGCAATGACTGTGCATGTGTAACCATGCATCTGATGCATGTCACTGTGCAATGACCTTATGCGTGTGCATGTGTGACCATAGCACTGTACAGTGGCTGTTCATGCTTAGACGCATGTACATGTGTTGAGTGATCACCACTTGCTGCAGCACAAGCAGACCAAGGTCAACCAGTACAAAACTTCACTCAATCACTCATGCATCTGCTGTCATATGTCGAACCATATCTCTCTCTCTCTACACATACCTATTTCCGTGTTGTTAACACGGCAAACGAAGTATATGACCTATATGATGACTGGGAATACACTGCAGTAGGCTACATTCATGTGCGTTGTTTACAACTTTGTACACAACATTCTGAACTTGTTTGGATTCATCTGCTGAGACGTCATGTTATTTAGGATGTTTTTGTATAGGACGTCAGGAGGAACTGAAACATATTGCGTGCGTGCGTGCGTGCATGCTCGAGTGTGTGTTTGTTTGATTGATTGATTGATTTATTGACCACAAGCAAATACAGTATGTACAAAAACAGAGATGTCAAAAGGATCACACAAGAAAATCCAGAGGCTTATGTGGTCCCATAATGCAGTAAAAGGATTTAAAAGAATCAATGTTGTGACTGTGGGCACACATTCTATGTACTGACGTGTGTGTGTCTCCTCGCTAAGTCAGTGGTTCCCAAAGTGGGGTCCGGGGACCCCCAGGGGTCCTTGATGGAGTTCCAGGGGGTCCCCAGCTAAATGATAGTTTGGAACCAAATGGACCCTTATGGGTCTATAACTCAAATGAAGAGTGAACAAATGGAACCATTCCATTTGTACACTCTCAGAGTTAAATTAACATTGATTTTAGAATATAAATTGGGGGTCCCAGAGATAGAAATGCCATTAAATGGGAGTCCGTAGACTAATGCATGTCAAACTGGGGGTCCTAGAAATTAAACGGGTTGAGAATCTCTGCTAGAGCCATAAAGATCTTCTCTTATGGGGTCCCTGCCATATCTCTTCAATTGGGGGTCTGTTGGCTAATTAGTGTCAATTTGGGGGTCCTTAATGAAAAAGTTTGGGAACCCTGCTCTAAGTCTCATGTGAGACTCACTAGAGTCTCACTCTACCCTGTCCTGCGTATGACCTGCACTGTATGATACAGTAGCACAGGGCGGACGCATGCTGTTCTGCTGACTCACGCACAATTAAACTGATGCACACACGGTCATAAATATGCTGATTGTGGTTCAGCCATATATCTCAGCTGAACATCATGCTAGCCAAAGTAGCCATGAATTTCAAAGAAATATTGTGCTCGGGGCAGGTAACGGCGACCCAAGTGCGACTGGAAATTGACGGCCCCAGAGAAAAACATGGTTCGCAACCGTTTTTCCTCTTAGCTCCATCCCTCTTTTAAACGCTGAGACTCCACATACTGAAGCCTTGACTAAAATAACTAAATAATAATATTACTATCT
>NC_137866.1:16104320-16131820 GCF_963924005.1 Protomyctophum bolini
TGTTTTATTTATGAACAGTTCTGACAAACACATTGAAAAACACTATAGAGATTGCTCAACGTATGACGCACAAGTTTTAATCTTCATATCGCTGTCAGGTTGAAACCTGGACATACGTCCAAAACTTGTACTTTTAAGGATTCAAAAATAGCAAAAGTAGCAGATCTACAAGCTCATCTTAAGGGTCCGTGCATTCTAATGACCCACAGACACCCATGTGTGATCACAGTTTTCTGTGGAATCCAATAATTCAATCAGTTTTCAGTGAAAGTGACAACTCACAATTCAATTATCCTAGCCCAGTAGCCTGGCGTAGCCAGACGATCAGAGATATCGAATGACACGTCAGGAGAAATCTGAATTCATTGGGCTCGGGACACCCAACTGCTTTGAAAATCAATCCTGATATTGTGCCCAATAATACTGTTACCGGATTCTGCGAGAGAAATAAGCAGACATTTTCTACGCCTAAGGCACAAATTATAATTTCAGATGGAGGTTCGTGGACAAATTCACATTAATTTGGGGGTCCTTGAGAACCACTGGTTTGAACACTAATCAAAACGTTTGGAAGCAAGCCCAAATAAGCAACTACACTTTAGAAACAAGCCCCACCAAAACCGCTTCATAACTACTACCGATATTTACAAGCAACTTTACAGAAAAAAACAAGCCCAAAGTTGCTTATAATAAGACCTGGCAACATTGGTCCCACTCCCTATACTATAGCCTGGACAATTATTTTTGTCTCTGTGTGTGTATGTGTGTGTCCGTCCGTTCATTAGCAGCTAATCTCCGGCACCGTTAACCCGGTCGATGCCAAACTTTGCACACACACTCCCTAGATGCCAACGATGAACCTCTGCCCCACATTTTCCAGAACGGCCTTACACATTTGGATGTTTGCAAGGCATTTCAGTGAAAGGGTATTAAAATACACCAGATAAGCACTAACATCTCTGCTCTCTGTCCCTTTTGTTATAGCTCGCCACCGGAGGCAGGCTGTACGACAGACAGTGACTGTGTGAAGGCCTTATCTCCCGGTGCCTGGAGGTTGGCACCACCCTGTCTGAAAGCTGCACGTTCCATCGCCCTACACTATGACGGTCGCCGCGGGCGACCCCGTGGACGAGGCGGCAGCGCACCCGGGCCAGCCTCACGACCAGTACGACCCAGAAGCGGACCACGAGTGCTGCGAGAGGGTGGTCATCAACATCTCCGGCCTGCGCTTCGAGACGCAGCTCAAGACCCTCTCACAGTTCCCGGAGACCCTGCTGGGGGACCCCAAGAAGAGGATGAGGTACTTCGATCCTCTCAGGAATGAGTACTTCTTCGACCGGAACCGGCCGAGTTTCGACGCTATCCTGTATTTCTACCAGTCGGGAGGGAGATTACGCCGGCCTGTTAACGTGACTCTAGACATATTCTCAGAGGAGATCCGGTTTTACGAGCTGGGCGAGGAGGCTATCGAGATCTTCAGAGAGGATGAGGGCTTCATAAAGGAGGAGGAGCGGCCGCTGCCAGAGAACGAGTTCCAGAGACAGGTGTGGCTTCTCTTTGAGTACCCGGAGAGCTCGGGTCCCGCTCGTATCATCGCCATCATCTCCGTCATGGTGATACTCATCTCCATCGTCAGCTTCTGCCTGGAGACGCTGCCCGTCTTCCGAAACGACGACGACGTCGTGAGCAAAGTGTACACGGTCGGTAACTACACCATGACCACCTACTCCTCCGCCTACTTCACCGATCCATTCTTCATCTTGGAGACCCTCTGTATCATCTGGTTCTCCTTTGAGTTCCTGGTCCGGTTCTTTGCCTGTCCCAGCAAAGCCGGCTTTTTCGGCAACATCATGAACATCATTGACATCGTGGCCATCATACCCTACTTCATCACGCTGGGCACGGAGCTGGCGGAAAGACCGGAGGACGGGCAGGCGGGCCAGCAGGCCATGTCGCTGGCCATCCTGCGCGTCATCCGCCTGGTGCGTGTGTTCCGCATCTTCAAGCTGTCGCGTCACTCCAAAGGCCTCCAGATCCTGGGGCAGACTCTGAAGGCCAGCATGCGCGAGCTGGGCCTGCTCATCTTCTTCCTCTTCATCGGCGTCATCCTCTTCTCCAGCGCTGTGTACTTCGCGGAAGCGGACGAGTCGGATTCCCAGTTCAGCAGCATCCCAGAGGCCTTCTGGTGGGCCGTCGTCACCATGACCACCGTGGGCTACGGCGACATGGTGCCCACCACCATCGGGGGAAAGATCGTGGGCTCGCTGTGCGCCATCGCCGGCGTGCTCACCATCGCGCTGCCCGTGCCCGTCATCGTCTCCAACTTCAACTACTTCTACCACCGCGAGACGGAGGGCGAGGAGCAGGCGCAGTACCTCAACATGCCCAGCAAGGCCGACTCGGCTGACGATCTGAAGAAGAGCGGCAGCGGATCCACGCTCAGTAAATCTGACTACATGGAGATCCAGGAAGCGGTGAACCGCAGCACAGAGGACTTCCCCCCGGAGCGCATGAAAACGGGCAACTGCACCCTGACCAACACCAACTACGTTAACATCACTAAGATGCGCACAGACGTATAACCTGAGCAGGACGGTCATCTCGAGACTGTAAATGGGAGCGGGGGGGGAGGGGGCTGCTCCCTCTGCTGTACTGGACATTAGTGCCCCGGTATGGGAATCCAGAACAGATTAGTAAGGCTGATTGGGTGATGATTGGGAGGTGGTGGGATCAATAGGACAATTGCTGGTTAACGTAGAACTGCTATCCCACTTTATTAGGGTCATTTTCCGTGTCTGCATGGAGTCAAGTCTTGTGTGACTGTTCTGTAGTCGTACAATAGCCAAATAGTAGCCTAACCAGTAATAATGAATATTAACAACATATAGGGACCACCAATCAATGTTAACTTTATGCTCAAACTGCCGTTCACGCAAGTAAGAACGATTTACAATCACGTTCACTATAATATCGATGAAAACACACGGCTATAATTTTATCGCCATTCATGGAATGGCTGAATCAGCTCCCAACTGCCAAGAAGCTGACTCGGCGGAAACGGAGCAGAACCACAGTTTGCAGCCGTCCCCTGTCTGTCAGAAGGAAAGTCAAAAGAAGGACGCAAGGGGAGTTTGCCCTTTATGGCCATATGGTTGTCTGCTGCTGTCTTTGTCAGAGTAAAGTGCATTCAACAAAGGAACGTGTGTGTGTGTGTGTGTATGTGTGTGTGTGTGTGTGTGTGTGTGTGTGTGTGTATGTGTGTGTGTGTGTGTGTGTGTGTGTGTGTGTGTGTGTGTGTGTGTGTGTGTGTGTGTGTGTGTGCGTGCGTGCGTGCGTGCGCGTGCGTGCGTGTGTGTGTGTGCTAGCATCACCTCCCAGCGACTTTGCCCTCCTTTGCTAGGGATGGATGATGTCGTCCTGGAGAAGCCAATGCCAGTGGTCTCTCCTGAGGCCAAACGGCTTAGATGACTCTGCTGTAAATCCCGGTTTCCGGCCGGCAGCACATCTTGTCCTTTTTCCTGCCATTTTTCTGGATGTACGTATGTATACTCACTACTAGCCAAGTCTCTGCCTTTCTTGTGCTCAGTCCATCTTAAGGCGAAACGGGCCAACGCCATTCCCAAGCAGCGGAGCGAATGTCTTTATTGACGTGTGCACATTTTATCTGTTTGACTCCTTCGGTAATAATAGTATAACTATGTTTCTCTGATTTTTGTGAAGCTTACAGCTGAATGGGGTAATGGGGGGGGGGGGGGGGGGGGGGGGGGGGGCGACGACTGCCATAGTATATCTCCAGCGGCTAAAGTATTCCCTCAAGTGTCTCTATAATAGCCCTTGTCCAGGCCCAGTCTACCAGAATATGGTTCAGTTCTGTACCACTGCCCAGCAAATCACTGTCTTTTTCCTCTTACTTCACAGCATTCCATGTTTGTAGTAATAGACTGATGTGTTGCATCTCTCAGTCAAGCTGAAGGCCTGACAAGTAGCACAATGGAACAAGTGTTAATTTTGTCCTTTTTGTCGGTAGCTTGTTTCAAAGGCTTGTTAAGCTAATTTGTCTGATGTAGAGCAATCGATTAAAGTCCATTAGCAAAAGGAGCGGAACTATACTGCATAATCTTCATGGACTAAGCAAAATTAATTTATTTCTGAGACTGAGATTGTTAATTGACAAAGGTCAACATTTATAGCTTGGCTACTGCAAACGCTTGCTTGACACCCACTAACTTACTATTAGCAATACTGTCGAATGTTGATCTTAAGAAAATTCAATTGGTTAATTTAATGTTGCGTGCTTGATCAGTTCACCAAAGACTTATTTACTGTTTGACTTTATTTTATGTTTGACTGTTAAACAGATTAATTTTGCTAAGTGTATACTGTACTTATTTTGTATACCCATACTTTTTAATTTTTGTCTATGGTGTAATTCTGGACAAGATGTGTAGCTATGCTATCTTTAAAAAATAAAATCAAAAATAGATGCTATTTTATGCTATAGTGCTGCATGCCCTATAAGTATTCACTAGCATGCCTATGGTACGAATTACACTTAAAAAGCTAATCTACAAAAGCGTCCTATACGACGGTATACCTCTATGAAATACACATGTCTATTGTTTAGATGGCTGCTGTAGGACATTGTATATGGAACACATTCTATTAACGTTTCTCTTAAAACTACTGTTAGTTCAATGGCCATGTAAAGTGTCTAGTTTTGGTCCCAGGCAAATGTCTAATTTCATTTTTGGGTCACGAGCTAAAAAGCACAAGCTAAAAAGTTTGGGAACCGCTGCCCTGCATCATACAAGTGTTGCACAGAAAGAGTGAAAATGGATCTACAAGCTCACGTGCCGTGATGTGACTTGTTCCCACCGATGTGAGCTTGTAGATCGGCTATTTTCACTGTTTAAAATGTATGTTTAAAAGTATACCAATACCGCTGTGAGGTTAGTGGAGCGTGAATGAGGGTGCTGCTGCCTCTGTTCACTCCCATGGCAAGGCAAGTTTACTTGTATTTGTTTGTATTGCACATTTCAACAGCAAGGCACACAAAACATAATTATGGACACTATGACAAAGTCCAATAAAGTCCATAAAAGTACATTTGCATACAATTAAAAAAGGTTGTTAAAGGGGTAGTTCACCCAAAAAAATAATTACACACCCCAGGCATTGACCCAATTCATGGAGATAATTTTTGTTTGTTTTTGTTGCGTTCATGAGTCAATTCAATGACCAGGTCATCGGCCAATAGGAGACTCAAAGACCTCGTCGGTCATCAATTCTTTGGCAAAGGAATGTGACAAAAACAATATAATATAATATAATAATTCAAGCAATGTGTAATTGTTAGAAAATAAGCCATTTTGGGGGGGCTGAAGTACTCTTAAAAAGAATAGACAATAAGAACGAGCTGAAATAAAACGGATGAATTGAATGAATCAAAAACACTTCAGTAACAGGCTGTCTTCAGCGTTGATTTAAAAGACCAGAGCTGTAACAGACCTGCAGATTTCTGGGAGTTTGTTCCAGATATCAAGGTTCAAGCTCCAACCTTATTGTCCCCAAAGGGGAACCTGTGTCTCGGGCACGGTACAACATTCCGTTGCTTTACATAATGTGGTATGCATAAAACCGGAATGCTAGCTGCTTCTCCATGTTTACTTTTGACTCTCTGGGGACAGAAAACAGACCTGTCCCAGTCAGATGACCTGAGCGGTCGGGATGGTTCATAATGTATAGCAGAAGACAAATCCACCAAGCAAAAAACTCCAGTTTTCTCCCAATTTAGTCACTATGCCAATTCCTCCCCACACATTGTTGTGTTGTACCCCCTACTCTCCTACTGGCTCACCTGCCTGTGAGGAAACCGTCACGTGAGAGGACATATAGCACCTCCATCCTACTCCCGCTCAATATTCCCCTGGCCTGTAGGAGCACATACCTCAACAACCTTCCCTTCCCTACACAGCAAATGTATGTTACCCCTAGACTCTGCGGTGCAGGTGGGCAGGTATTTATACCCCTTCTACGGCACCAAATTTATCTCACGTATACAGAGATAAATGTGACATTTTGGATTTTAGTTGTAAGTAGCCCCACTAGTGCCTCGCACAGCAGTTGTACTGGAAGCACCACAACAGATATATCTGCTGCCCCCATCCACATGCCCTGTGGTTGGAGAGGGACTCTTAAGTCTTAACAGTTGGTCAGTCAAGGCTTTTTGCTCAGTCAAGTGTGTAATAATACTCTTCCCCCCCCCCCCCCACACACACCTCTCTTGAGATGTAGTTCTGGTCTGTAGTGGGGTGTGCGCGAGCGAGCGTGAGTGAAAGAGAGATAATTTTAGATGACCGCAGGCTGAGGATGCATTGTACAGTATCTCTTAATAACCGCTTGCCAGCAGTTTAGATCCTTTTCCTCCAGGTTGGATGCAGCCCCATGGTGCTTTGTACATTCTTTCCCAGACATGCGTGTGTGTGTGATGTGATGTGAGTTTTCTGCTGCAGGTGACATAAGCCGAGCTGGTGGTATCTAAACACCCAAATAGTTTCAGGGGAAAAGAATGTCTTGCTAGGCGGCCCTGATTAGACATGAGGTTAGACATCAGGTCTGTTAGCTTGCATGATGACACCATGAACAACACATGCAGCAAGTCAGACACCATTCAGAATCAATCACAGAGATAAGCTATAATACACACACTTGTCACCCAAGTACAATTTACTGTCCTTGTTCTTGCGAGTTTGGGTGGGTGGATAAACATTAGATAAAACTGCCAACAACCACCTTGGACTTTTCCTTTTCATCATCATGTGTGGCAGACTTTATGTACCGGTACCGGTGTGTGGCTGTGTTGAGTCCGGACGACTTCTTCTCCAATGGCCTCTTTTCCGATGGATTACCAAGCAAGCACATTATTACTCTGTCTGCTGTATACTCTGTGCTGTACTACTTTATATTTACAACAATGGACACACTGGAAGCTTACAAGCACATGTGACGTGAGTGCGCGCGCACACACACACACACACACACACACACACACACACCGCTGTACCCCATTCAGTCATTGCTCACAAACAGGATACAGGGAGCTTAAAATATCACACCTTCATAAATAATTCATGATCTGACGGAAGTACGGAACCACGTTCTACAATGTCTCCATTTCTCTTTGTCTGTATATTAGGCTTATTCCTTTTCTCCTCTGGTATATTTATATATTTACTTCTGCCTCTTTTATTTTTGTTTAGTTTTTTGTCTTTCATTTCTTTCATCTGTGATTAACCCTTGTAGTCCCGTTTAGGTCTATTTTCGGTCTTAACATTGTAGTCTCTTGCTCGCTTTCCATATTTCTTTATACACAAAGGAATGTGCACACACCACGGGTACGGAACACATGGCCCACGTGTGCGTGCGCGCACACACACACTCACACACACACACACACACACACACACACACACACACACACACACACGTGACACGGACACAGTTGTCACTGGATGATGTCATACAGTAACAGCACACGGGTGCTTTTCTCCCTCTGGTTCAAGGTGTTTATTGTTATATACTGTATACTGTACACACACATACAACACAGGTTGTAGCAGCATTGTATGCCATAATAATGTCAGATGTGACTGAAACCAAGTCAAATGCCACATACAGTAAATTAATGGACTTTAACCTGCCCCTTTGGGTCGGGGGGTGGACACATAGCCATGTATACGATGTACAGCTGCTCTATGATGTCTTATTGTCTTAAGTTAAAACAGAAAACAAGAATCCGCCTTAGCCATGTAATGTCTCCTGTGTATAGGAGAGAACCGTATTATATCCGTCTTGTACTTAATACAAGGAACTATTGTAGTAAAAGGATATATATACCGTATATAGATACATCCATCTCCAAAGGAACATATAATTTCTTGCGAACTCTGCCTCTTTGTTGTCTTTGCAGGTATAGTAACTAAGCTGTTTAATTTTTGTTTATACCGTTCTGTTATTGTTTAGCTTACTGACTGTCAGGATGTACTCCTTCACTTCACTGTGTTGTCGTCGGTAGACCAGTGGTTCTCAAACTGTGTGACGAGACACGCACGTGTCCCTAAAGTCCTAAAAGTGGGCCTTGGGACAACCAAACATAATTTTTTGCAATATGTATAATGCAAACGATACAACTAGTTTTGAAATGTTATTTAAACCCATTCAGTAAGACATGGGGCCGAAAAAAAGGTTTTCTGAAAAACCTGTATGTTGCTACTGTATATCGGTGGTTCTCAAACTTTGTTTTTCCCAGGGACCCACCAAAAGCAAAGATTTTAGTTAAAAGATTTGCATAAAATGTTAAAGTTCTTTCTAAAATAGCAGATCTACAAGCCTGCAATGCAGCACAAAGTGAAGTGCTGTGAGCTTGTGGGTCTGCTATTTTGAATAGCCAATGCAAAAATCTAATGACAGTATGACACAGATGCTTTACTGCGGATAGCCTACTTTGTGTACACTTCATTGTCATATCCCAATGCAGAGGCAAATTCTATATACCTTGAAGACGTACTTACTTATTTTATCCACTTTGAACCTGGCATTCCGGTTTTTGGCTTTTCAATGTCGATCCCCCAAAATGTTTATCTTTTTTGTTTATTTAAAATCCCCCGCATATTTTATAATATTTTTTAATAGATCTATAAGGCAAGCTCACAGCGTGTTGTTTTGTGACGTGAGCTTTCGCTACACACTTGTATATGCCTTGAGATTCTGACTGGGCCATTGGAGTGCCTTTAAGCGCACACAATTTGAAAACCACTGCTGTGTAGCCTTATCAGATTATCTGTACAACGCCACTGTCTTTTCTACGGATGTAACAGCAACAGCAAATCAAGAAGCAAACTCTCCATTGTTGCACATACACAGAGGAACTCTGGAACTGAACGCTTGTCAAGCACTTTATAGAAAGAAAGGACTTTGTGAGGGATTTACAGCGAGGCTGTGGACATCATACATACATTAATCCTTCCAGAAATGATTATAACCGTTACAAAAGTACCATGAGTAATGATGGTGTTGATGATAACAATACTAATGTCATTATGATAACCACAAACCACTGTTGTACGCCTCTTTCTATAATGTCATGTCAAATCCCTCCTGGTTTACATTGTGTTTATAGAGTTCATAGAGTTTATAGAGTTTTATTAGGATCCCCATTAGCTGGTGCATAGCAACAGCTGGGGTCCACACAACATAAAAACATGACATTCGACAGGAATGACATTACAGGACAGTGACAATGTATTTTCTAATATAAAAGGATTCTTAACTCAAAAGTTCATAGTCCTACAAGTCAGGGTTTTTACAGGCAGAACAGAGACTGTAGAGTAGAATTGTTTTATACATGATCCATATCAGCATGTGTATACAGTAATCGATGCATAGTGATCAGTGTGATATCCGTGCACAAGTTGTGCAAGTCATTTCATGATGCGTGGTTGTGCAGCACAACCACGCATAGTTCTACTGCAGGAGCTCTTCTCCAACATGTCAGTCTAGTTTCTATTTGTGGTCAAAATTGTTACTATATTTAGTTTTTATTACATTTTCTTCAGTGAAAAAAAGGACATTTCATAGTTTTAATTAACTGTGCAGCAGAGGTTCTCTTTTAGGTGGGTTCGGATATATAGCACTGCCAATACAAACTAATGGCGAGTGCACACTGCACAGTTCCAAACGCACCCTTATGGCCCTGTTTTCGTCAGTCCCTTATCGCTAAACTTCTTTGCCTTTTTATTTATTTTACTATTTTAAAGAACAGTTTTGAATAGTTCAAATAGTCAATCTACAAGCTCACAACTTGTCGATGTAGTTAGGCTAGTTGAACAATTTTATTATGTTTTTCAAAATAGTAAAAAATGGCAAAGACATTTGGTGATAATGACGAAGATAGGGCCCTTTAATCTCAAAGTATCGGGATTCAAACTCGGGTGGAGATACTTTGAGGCCATCAGGCTTAGGCTCTGAGCCACTCTGCTACACTTGTAGATTTGTTTGCCAAAAGTGCCCATTTATGAAATTTCATCCCGGCTGCACGTACTGTGCCGGTCAGTAGTTCTCGTGTCCATTAGCCAGTGGTGGAAAGCATCTAAGTACATGTACTTAAGTACTGTACCTTTAGGAGGTATTTCTACTTTACTTGAGTATTTCCCATTTCCAATACTTTTACTTCTATTCCACTACATATCAGATCCAAATATTGTACTCCACTACGTTTAAGTTTAGTTAGTTACTTTGTAGATTTTTGATTATTATTACAAAACATACATTAACCACTTCAGCCTAGGATCTACATTTAGGGCCATTTGAAAATAGCCGATCTACAAGCTCAAAATGCATCGCGAATCGATGCACTTTTACTCAAGTAAAGTTTGAATTTATTCATTATTTAGTCATTATTTCTACATTGCAGTATACATTACTGATACTTTTACTTAAGTGAAACATTTGAGCACTTTTCCCGCACCACCACTGCCATTAGCCAGGGACACTATACATGCCACAGCATATCTGAGGAGGAGAGCGCATCAGTCCGTCTCTGTCTCCTCCATGATACTGTTGTGTTCTCTTAAGTGAATCATATGCTTTCAATGCAGTTCACTCAGAGAGCAAAGTGCTTTATTTATACACACAGCTAAGGGGAGGGGCAGTCTGAAGATGGTCCATGGAGACGAGTAGCAGGCACATGCAGAGGGGGGGGGGTGTGGGGGGGGGGGGCTTTTGGGGCTTGGGCACCTGCCCTTTTGCCTCAAAGTGCCCTTTTCCTGCCCAACGTCCGTGGCCCTTTTCATTTTTACATGGCAATGAGAACGTATAATTTTTTACGCTTATTTTACTGTCCAATCACATGGGCCAAGTTATTGTGGAACACCATTCTCTGTTATAGCATAAGACATCATACGTACTACATTTCTGGTTTGAAAAAGGGACCCCCACAAGAAGACCACCCAAAAAATTGCGCGCACAAACAGATGTGCCCTTTTGTGGTCTGCACGACGAGTAGAGACAGTACAGAGAGCCTCTCCGTGTTTATAAGACAGAGAGAGAGAGAGAGAGAGATGCAGGAGACACAATATTCGCTACTGGTGGTGTCTGACCAGTGGTGGAAAAAGTACACACTTTATTTTGTACTTGCTACTCCAATTTTGAGGTATTTGTAATTTACTTGAGTATGATCCAATATCCAATGCTTTTAGTTCTACTCCACTACATCTTTTACTCCAATACATTTATTTGAAAACTTAATTTATTTACTAGTTACTTTGATTAATGTTACAAAACACACATAAACCACTTCCGCCCTATATACATTTTAAAATGGCTGATTCGATTCGATTTGCTATTTTCAAAAGATATATTTGTTTTATACATTGAAAACTTGAAATGGGACATTCTGCATACCAGTAGGCCTACGGTCGCAGTTTACTATGAAATCCTGCATATCCCGTCAGTCAGTCGTGTCACACGTCGTGTCACGCCTCCTGTCACACCTACACATATGGTCGGCCTCGTGAGATCAACTCTACATCTGACCTCAAACGCTTAGATCTCCATATATGGAGCTGACCTGTTCTGACATTCCCTCCCCACCCGTCCTTCCTCTGCCTCCCTTTTGACTGATACCTGTCCATTCAAACTCTAGACGGGCAAAGTCGTACGATTACCACAGTGAAATTTGTTCTCCGCATTTGACCCATCTCTTGGAGCGGTGAGCCGCAGTCGTGCCGCGCTCGGGAACCATTTGATTAGTTGATTTGACCCCCCAATCCAACCCATTGATGCTGAGTGCCATTAAGCAGGGGTCCCGTTTTTACAGTCTTTGGTTAGCTCTGGTCCATAGCTAATTTAGAGCTATGTTACTCTCAACTTCCGCCGCTCACATGAATGCAGACCAGCTTCTCGTCTTTAATAAAAAGAACGTTTTTGCTACTGACCGGGTTGTGTCATTAGAAAGCCTACTTTCCTTAGTGGAAACACTGAGCCCCCCACCACACGTATAAACGGTACTTTGGCCAGAAAGGGATTTTTTTGAACCATAGGAAAAATATTCTCTATATGAGGCAATTCTCTGGGCTCCCTTTTGGCCAAAATGTACCGTTTAAACGTGTGGTGGGGGGCTCAGAGTACTCCTACTAACACAACCCACCTTTGTTTTGGTGAGTAACAAAAACGTTCTTTTTATTTTAGAGCTAGTCTTTGGTATGACCCGGCCAGGGCTCGACCCCCGACCTCCCATTGGCAGGTTGGACACCACAAGGCCACTGTCTGGCCCGCCCCAAAGTTATTAGTAGAGTTCTCAACAGGCCCAAAAATTACGGCCCAGCCCTACCTGGGCCCTCATCAAACCCTGTACACTCAAGACACTGCCCCCGCTGCCACCCTTAGATCTCCATATATGAAGCTGACCTGTTCTGACATTCCATATGTTGATCTGACCACATCAAACCCTTTGATGCCAATTATTGTACTTTTACTCATGTACATTTTGAATTCTGGAGTACATTGTGGTATTGACGCCTTTACTTAAGTAAAAAAATGTGAGTGGTTACATTTTTCCACCACTGCTCGGCTGCACACCATGTCTCGTTGTGGCAGATTTAGTCGAGCTCAGTCAGAATGATGCTCCGCGGCGTTGACTTCTCCACCTCCTCAGGCTTTGAGCACCACAGTAATGCATGTTGGCTGATGGGATTCCCCTCGTTGACACATATTAGCAACTGTATAATGCTCTCTCTCTCTCTCTCTCTCTCTGGCACACTCTGCAGCTGACCACTGGGCTTCCGGTATTTGGCCCCAGAGGGGGGGGTCAATGGCCCAGACAGTCTTCTCCTTGAGACAGCTGATGGGTATTGATCCACTAATTTCCGTTTTTTTTGGCTCAAATGACCTCTCCTCCAGATTTGAATGGAAGGACTGTGGCACGTTGTGAGCCTGGGATCAGCTTTTTTCAGCGTGCAACCATGATGCGCAAGTGTAGAATCAGGCATTACGACGACATCGAGGCCTCCCAAAACACATTTTGGTCGACAAAATCAACTGTTTAGTTGACTAAAACTCAACACTGGAATGGAAGAAGACAGTTTTATCACCGACATCATTGGCGATATACTTTCTTGACTGAAAATAGCTTATCTACTACAATCGGTTGTTGAGTAAAGGAAATGTACACTGCTTCTATGTGTGAGCTATAGAATGCCCTGAGGAGCATACTAGGCTGTACAGCAACTTTTAACATATTTGTTTCATCGCTCCAGTATGTGGGCTGATTTATCAGCTAATATACACCGCTAGGTTAATAGCCTGTCAACTGGAGGGAGCGTTCTTTATGGGAGCATGCAGCTAGGAGCAATATGGGCTTCCCCTGTGTGTGTGTGTGTGTGTGTGTGTGTGTGTGTGTGTGTGTGTGTGTGTGTGTGTGTGTGTGTGTGTGTACACTTGTATTATATACTTACAATTTTCCTGTTCCTCACATAAAATTGGTACTTGTTTGTGATTCAGACACATTTGGTTGGGCTCTTTAAATATCGTGGCATTAAAAATCGCAATATTTGAGTGAATCGATTTGTTTTCCCACCCCTAGTATACAAACTCAAAACACGTTGTGATGCGACACGTTTTTAGCTTGTATATATAGACTATTTTTGTTACTTGTGTCACACAAAAGTAGCACAAATTATAAAATATGGTATGGATAAAACATCAAAAAGTAAAGATATATGGAGATTATTATAGTTTTCCTGTCCGACAACAACGGATAATAATTCAAATCTGCAAAGTAACTTGTAACCAGTGGTGTTCAGATACTATAAGGTATGAGGTATTTTTTTACTTGAGTATTTCCAATTTTCAGTACTTCTACTCCACTATACATCTCATTTATATACTGTAGCACTATAGCGTCACAAGCTGTCAAATGATTGTTGTGGAGTAAGAACTACCTACAATATCTGCATGACTCCGAGATGTAGTGGAGTGTATTGAGTGTAATGAAAAATCACACCCGTGCTGTGAAGTGAGGGGCGCTCTTATCATAATACATCATCATACATCATCTCATGAACAACTGCATTCATGGGATTGGTTAGCCGATTCTCTCATCTACATATAACGTAGATTTTCCATTAATTGTCAATGGCATTTAATGTTTGTGTTGCCACAACTCTACGTCATATTTGAGGCACATATGACCTAATTTCTCCTTTCATTGTAAATGGCAAATATGAGACGTGTCACGTGGGGGGGGGGGGGGGGGCAAAATCTGTATAAAAGCACAATATTGAGTAAATGTATTGAGTTACCTTCCCCTTCTGGGAGGATACAGTATATAGGCTTAAGACACGAGGAATGCCACAAGGGAACCCTGCCTGTTCATGTGTATAATGAACTGTATTGATTTATGGCTTTGGCCTACATACAGTATAGAGGCTGCATATCCCCATCATTTACTGTACCTTTATTGACTGCCGGTGTTTTATATATGAATTAGATTAAACCAGTGGTTCTCAACCAGTGGTCCTTGAGGGGGTTCCAGGTGATCCCCATGCGGCTAGATAATGGAGAGCTGGTAACCAATGGACCCTTAATTGTAGATCTTTACTCTTGAGGGTGCAAAATGTTTTCATGGTACGCTCTCAAAAGTTAAATTATTCTTAAACATCTACATCACATAATTTGCAATAGGTCTACACATGTATACTTGTTATGAAGAATTGTTATTTTCATCAACGTTTGCCTGTTATCTCTCCTATGGTGCCAACATCACAGCCCTGTTTCTCCAAGCTGCCAGTGACACGTTCCAGACAGCAGATGTCTCTGTTTCCTGGGAAACATCAGCCTCGGGATGCTGTGTGAAGTGACATTTGGCCTTCCTTCTGCTTATCATTTGTACCATTGCCTGTACAATGCAGCATTGGTAAGGTGAAATATATTGTAAACGGTTTCATTCTCACCATATGGTTTATTAGTAAACAGCCTACACACACGTCACTAGGTCGCCTGTTAGTGTTGACTGCCATGATGCAGAATCAGATTATGTTGGAATTGAATCAATGATTCTGTCTATGTTGGCATGGGGATGCGCTCTCTTATTGCACAAACCTAATACACAAACATGCACATGCTCACACACGAGGACACACGCATGCAGAGAAAAGCTGTGGTAAATAGATTAAGTCTCATTAAGATTGTTATGCCTGAGGGTCTTGCCATGTTTGTTCTCTACTTCAGTTGATCAGCAGCAGATGACCTGCAGTTACTCTGACTCAGTGTGCTTCCCTACAGGTGTGCTGTCTGCTGTGAGGCAAGCCCAGATGTGCCTTCATGGGATTGTGTGGCATTCACACGTTATTGTTGCAATATATAACTATACAAATTGAATTATTTTATCCTCATAAGTCATTTATTATTATGTCATCCATGTGGCCCACAAGTCTAGCTTGGAAACCAGATGAATCTGCCTGAGTGGGGGGGAAAGAATGTACAGTATCTATGCAGTGATATTCTTTGGCCAATGCATGATTATTTTTATTTTGAAATGTCTCTAGAGGATAAGCCCCTTGAGTTGGAGCAACTCGTTTTCGAGGGGGTCCTCATGGGCACGACATACAACAAGAAAACAATCCAACACAGAACAAAACAATCAGGGACACAAAGGCTTGTCCACCATCTCAAGCCCCACTTACTGTACTATATAGGTCAGGAGCCTATATATATCTTCCATTTCTGTGGTGTGAGGCAGCGTGATGTAGGCCAACAAGTACACCCCCTGGACATGATGCTGGTATGTCGCAGGTACATTAAAGTATACATATTTAGCCACTTTCAACCTTTGGGCATGCCATAATGCCCCAAACACAGTTGCAATACTACACATGTTGTGCCATGAATAAATATTTTGACTTGACAATTGGTGTGCCTTATGCCCAAAAGGTTTGGAAACCACTAAAGACTAAATTGGTTCAGTATTATTATTATAAATCACACCCGTGTGAAGTGAGGGGTGCTCTTATCATCATACATCATCTCATTCCGTCCAATCAAAATTTGCGCCTTCACCTCCGTCTTCGATGTTTGTGTTTACACAAGCCCTCAAAGCTGGACACAGGAGGGGCTGGCGCCCCTCAAAAAGTAGCTGTTTGGACTGGCTGAGTATGAAACAGTATAGCAACAAGCATTGCCCTTCCCTGTTCAAGGTCAGTAGCCGATCCTTCCCCTATTAGGCCACTAGAGTCTGTCACAGCAGGACCAGTGAAGGATTCCCTATTGATCCAGCTGAATTATTAATAGCCTGTGGTAATCAAGCTGAATGATTATTGGTGAACTTGAAGGACTCGTTTGTATGTGTGTGAGCGATCGTCACTCGAGTGCCCGGGGGTATAGAGATCCATCAAGGTGTGTGTGTGTGTGTGTGTGTGTGTGTGTGTGTGTGTGTGTGTGTGCGTGTGTGCGTGCGCGCGTGCGCGTGTGCGTGCGTGCGTGTGTGTGTGTGCGTGCGGGCATGTGTGAATATAAAGATATTCACTGCAAAATGGAGACAGGGGAATGATAAGCCCCCTCACCACCCCACCCCACCTGCCGCCCCATCTCTCTCTACCTCCACCCTCTCATTGCTCAGGATATGGGGGGGCTTAAAATATCTCCCCTGCATCAATAATTCATAAAATGGCAAAAAATAAATTTCCAGGAAGGTTCCATGTCACCATTTGTCTTACTCTTTGTCTCCCTGGTTCTTCATCTCTGTCTCTCATGCCCATTCACAATGTCAGAGTGCAGCGTGTTCATTTAACTGCCGTCGAGTGATTTATTACTCGAGTTAAAGTAGAAATACCTCAATGTTGAAGAAAGGACTCTGTTGTAGTGTTGAATTTGACAGCAAAATGTTGGTAATTGGGGGCATGGTGGCAGAGTCGGTAGTGCTGTCGCCTCACAGCTAGAAGGTCCTGGGTTCGATTCCCGCTGGGGACGCTGTGGGCACTGGGGGCGTGTTCCCTCCTCCACGTCATCAGTGCCCATACCCGAGGCGGAGTTTGCATGTTCTCCCCGTGTCCCCTAGGGTAGCTACCCTCACAAAAACATGCCGTAATCCTGGTCTATAAACTACCTCCCCCTGCAAAGAAGTATGAGGTCAGTCCACTGCCCCCCAGGTTGGCAGAGGAAGTGTAGCGCCCAGGATTATATTAGATAATTGGCACTGGGTGAAAAAACTGGGTTGCAAAATCGTGGGATAATTTATTTGAAAATGGCTGCATTTGACGTCTTGTGTGACCGTAAGGTGTTTATTTTTTGTTTCATCACGATATAGCTCGTTTGACTTTCTCTGTCTGCCTCCCTGGTTCATCTTGTCCTCACATCTATAGCTTCATCGTCCTATCCAGAAAACATCTCAGAATCACATTTAACCGATGACTCTTTTTTTACTGTGTAATCATCTCTTTGCTTTCGCTCTTCATATCTCTTTGTGAAATGATGAAGTGTGTGTCACAAGAGGACATCGTGATGGTCTCTCGAGCTCAATTCTTTTTTCTCAGTCTCACTGATTGTATCTGTGTGTCCATTTACTATCAGCTAGTCCATCTTCTGTCTGCAGTCTGCACCCCCGGCAGCCGCCCGTCGCCACATGACGGTATGCCCGGCTGCCCGCAAGTCCCGTCCGTGACACAATCTTCTGTCACTTTGTTTCGACTAGGGTTGTCCCGATCCGATCACCTGATCGGAAATCGGGGCCGATCATGTCATTTTCAAATGACCGGAACCGGATTGGGAGCAAAAAAAGCATGATCGGGACATCCCTATTATCAATATTATATCCATATTGTGATATTAGGCTGGATATTGTCTGATTTTGGATATTGTACTATTGTGATGTGGCATAAGTCTTAAAATAAAAAAATAAAATACAAATATCGGATCGGGGGAAATCGGTATAAGCAGGTACTTAGAATCAAATGATCGGATTCGGATCGGGAGCAAAACAACATGATCGGGACATCCCTATAGTTTCAACCCCAACGAGAAACAGTCACAAAGAGTTGGTGCTTGAGAAACTTCTTGGTATATTACCCCAGTGGTGGAAAGTAACTAACTAACTAACTAACTAACTAACTAACTAACTACATGCACTTTTTTTTACTTTGTTTTGTTACTTGAGTATATCCAATTGTCAATACCGTACTTTTACTTCTACTCCACTACATCTCAGAGACAGAGATCTCTCAGTCCCAGAATCAAAGTTCTCTCCAAGTAACACCACGCTATACTTGCTCTCAGTACCATAATTAAATACGGTTGAGGATAACTGATAGGATCTGTCACGGCCCATCAGTGGGCCTCTACCCACAGGTTGGGACACACTGGTTCTGAATCTAGACACTTTAATCATCCAGCTGCTTCCCCTCTCATCAATAATTACCACCAATCAGGAAGAGGAGGATTGAGAGCCCCATAACAGCTGTACCACTGGCACCTGGATCACAGCAAGATTGATGAAAATCTCATTTTCAGGCCTTTTACATAATATATATATTTTATGCACCACATATTTTTCTTTATTTCTGTCTTTTCTTGAAAATGTGTTATTTTTACCATGAGCAACACCATCTCACGACAATAAAGTATACATTTCAGCTGAAGAAACAGACAATTTTACTTAAAATAAAATAAAATTTATGATTTGCCATTCTAGACAGAGAGGACCTCAATGGAAATAAGTCCCTGAACTTTCCACTTTGAATTATCCACTATCCAATGGAGTGGATGTATTACAGTATGTAGGCCTACAGTATTGTACCAGTCCATTGCCATTGGATAGTTTAGAACCATACTTTTGAAAGTTCAAGAGTTTATGGGTGGCTTTATCTGGGATTAATTGTCTTGTGTAATCCTCGAAATGCTGTAGCCATATGTGGTTTTAATGCTTTTCAAATTCAACTCAAATAGACGATACATGTTTGTAAAGAAATGGAACACCTACTGTATACAGTGGTGGAAAAAGTATACTCACATTTCATACTAGAAATACTCTATTACAAGCAATGTATGTTTCAAGTGGTTACGATAAGATACGATACAATACAACTTTACATTACACATTAATTATTTTAGTGCCATCTACGTTTATAAACGTAGCTAGGCTAATGGGACCTATTTATGCCAGATGGCGCTAAAGAGGTTTATTATATGTGGCCGTGAATGTCTCCCACTTCTCTGTGGTCTATATTAACATCTCCATTCTCTTTGTATAGTGTCACACATCTTGTGGCCTAATATTTCCTACAGTATATGGAATGGGGGCGTGGAGTATAGGGGACTGCTAACAGCAGCAGCAGCTCTGAGTGACAAGAAGACCAAAGGCAGGGCTGGACAGTTGGACTGGGTCAAAGATTTGGACCTGACATTTGGCCCACCACTACGGCACACAGATAGCAGGGGAGGGGGAGGGGGGTCCACCGGACATACATGTCAAGAGGCCAGTCCAGGCCTGACTCGGAGTCAGTGTGAGTGGCTGCATCATGGATGGAGGCTGCATGGAGGTCAGGCCTACTGAGACTCCTATACGCTATACTTCTGTCTAGCACTATAGGCTGTCTGGCAGAACATGCAGGGACTAATGAATATGGAACTCACAGTCTAAATCAGTGGTGGTCAACCTTTTTCATATCCATTTGACATTTGAGCCACGGCCCGGAACACCATTTGAAGAGATTAACCATCCAGACCCAAAACAGAATATTTAGTTGGTTGTCGTTTCTGTCCACAATTCCATGCTGTATTGATGTTGGTAGGACTGATAACAGGCAAACGTTAATCAAAATAACAATTATTCTACATGCTCTAATTGTGTAGACTTCTAAATTAAGTAATGCAGATGTTTAACAATTATTTAACTGTTTTGTGGCAAATTTTGGTTTAATTTTACACGCTCCATTTGGGTCCAGTTGGCTATTATTGTTTCCTATAATTAATATATAAAACAATGGTCACACTTGTTTTGTAACATTTCATCTTGTTTCTGTCTTTTCTGATATTTCAAAGCAAAAACAAACATTAAAGAAAACAACAACATTTGAACCCAGTAGGCTATATATTTTTTTTCATGGCCTAGCTCCAACTTGTACGTGTGGCCCTTATCAAGAAGAACATTTGACAAATGATAATAATCACTATCAGAATTATAAATCAGTAGGCCTATAGTTTAGTTTCACTTGTCACCTGATGCAGAAAGTGCATGATGTCACAGTGCCCCTCCCATCTCGTTAATCTCGCAGCTGTATTGATTGCAAACAATGAGACATGCACTCAGCAAGCAAGGTAAGTTCACTCCTCCATCAATACTTTCACACTTCACGTTTTGTGAAGATTAGCTACAAAACTGAGGTGTTCGTTTCATGAGCCCTTGGTTTGGCTTGGTTTTCTACGGATTCTTGCTTTAGTTTGCCATTAAAGTTAACATGTTAGGCTGCTTGTAATACAAAGAAGGTCTGTGTCGGACTGACTGCAATCCTTGCCAGGGCCTGTAGGGGGACTCCTATTCCCACTGTGCATTACCCATCCTCCCTGATCCTGCTCATCTGTCAGGTGTGTGCCCGTGAGGCACCTTTTCACTGGACTCAACCAGGAATTAATATAGTAGACACTATCCACTATCCAATGAAGTGGATGTATTACAGTATGTAGGCCTACAGTATTGTACCAGTCCATTGCCATTGGATAGTTTAAAACCATACTTTTGCAAGTTCAAGAGTTTATGGGTGGCTTTATCTGGGATTAATTGTCAGATAAAATAGTGGGAGTGGAGATTACTGTTAAAGGACCACTTCACCACTTTTCATATAATAGGTCCTCACTAATAATCATGATAAAATGGCACGATTTTTTTCTACTCAGTCTGTCTCTCATAGGAGGGCTGTGGGCAGTTTAGAAACCGTCCTCCAGTGACATCATCATTAGGAAGATTTTTTTTTAAACAAGATTTTTTACGCATTGCAACTTTTCAGGACTAGAAAGCCTGCAGTTTCTATTAGCTTGTATTCCCCATCGATGATGTCACTGGAGGACGGTTTCTGAACTGCCCACAGCACTCCTATGAGACACAGACATTTTTTATCCTAAACTTAAAATAATTGATCATATGGCAATATCGGTAGAGGGTGCAGTGGAGTAACTAAAAGTATTATTCTTTTCGGTGGAAAAACAATCCCTTTCTGGCCAAAAAGTACAGTCGGGACGGATAGACGGATGCCCAGAACCACTACAAAAGGCTCTGGCCAGGCTCTGCCAGTGGAATTTCCATTATATGTTATGCCTAGAATCAAATAGAAGGCAGCATGCACGACTCCATCTCGTCTCACTCACTTTAATCATTTTCCTGGGTGCACGGTCAGGAACGACCTTTTTAAACCAGAGAAGAAAACCAGCACTCACGGCAATGTCCTTTAAGGCACTTATTTATCTTTGCAAGGTCTAGGTTAGGTATGGCATGCTGCAACGCTGACGAAGGCATCTGCCGAAACGTGTTCGTTGTGTGCTGCTTGTTTGCACTTTGTTTACTTTTAAAATAGTAGTCCTATTTAAAGCATCTGCGTTTGAAAACCCAACTTCCATTTATTCTGGTCGGGAGAACTCTGAACTTCACCCCAGCTCCACCCCCCAGCTATATTGACGCCCCTGATGACACAATGCCGTGTGTATGTATAGTAATGCAGCATATAGAGCACCGAAGTCTGACGTCAATATCAGAAGAGGGCGCAAATCCACAGGTTCATGCACTTTCTATTTGCATTGTAATCCCCATAGGTGGATTTTAGATCGCCTGATATAAGAACTGTGTTTGAAAAATAAACATGTCATTCGGGCCACTTCACTCATATGGATATGAAGAATCAACTGACTGAGAGTAAACGCTAATGTTACTGCTGCTGAATTAGTTAAATTTTCACATACTGTATATGTATCATATACAGTATGAGTGATTGATGGTCGCAAATGATACAGAGACACCTCACTGACAATAACGCAGAGACAGCTTGTTTATTTTTGGACCTTATAGTAGACGATATTAAGATCTCCCCATGTTATTCTCCATAGAGAAATGACTTCCGTGAAGCAGGGGAATCGAGGGGATGAGCGAGTTAAGTCAGGACTTTGGTGATCTATTAACCCCTCGAGTATACATACAGTATGCACCCTTGAGCACAGCATGAAGCCCCTCGAGGATATCTGACTGAACTGACTCAAGTTAATGATAAAGGATATGGTTATGGAAGAGAATAGATATCCCCATGAGGAGATTGTGTTCATCGTCGATTGTGTTCATCGCCAGCTCAGGGTCCTGGGCTGGCTGGCTTGTTTCTAGGCTTAAAATAATTGATATACAGTACCAGTACATATTTTTGGAAATCTCTATTAATCTCTATATAAAAACCAATGGGGTCTGGTCTCCAGAAAATGTCCACCACTGCTATGCCCTAAAAAAGGCCTGTCAAGTGACACAAGAAAGAATATGCAAAAAATGTCCTTTACGTTTATAGGCTATTATGAAATGCATGATGTTAGCGGAGAGGACAATTTATTGTCATTGCACTAATGCTGTACACATTTTATTACAGAACAGATGACAGATGATGATATGCACAGACAGTATGCACAGGCAAACACCCTCACACGTAAGTTCAGTATGTGCTCAGAAGCCATTAAGATCACTCTATTTAGAGCCTACTGTAGCTACACCACTCTACACTGTCAACTTGTCAAGCTACAAAAAGGCAAGTTTCCAGAAACTTCAATTAACTTATAATGATGCCATGAGAATTTTACTCAAAAGGCCTAGAATGGTGCAGTGCGAGTGAAATGTGTGTGGCTGCAAGATACGTTTCAGCCTGTTCTTCAAACTTAATGCATAGATTCATGACTTGGATGAGTCACTTGGATGAGTCTGTGAATAATAGCATCATTGTCAGTATAAGTAACCCTGTGAAGAGCTGCAGTAGATACTCATCTAGCCTTAGGAGACGTTGACTTAAAAAGCCTGTATTTATAACTGTCACAAATGCCTGTCTAACATGTACATTTGGACTATTTATTTTATTATATATATGTGGTATGTAATTGTATTTTTCTATGGACATTGAGTCTGCAATAAAGACATTCATTCATTCATTCATTCATTCATTCATTCATTCATTCATTCATTCAACAGAGAAAGTGGCAGAGAGGCTGGAAGAGGTGAGTGACACAGCCAGTAAAGGCTTAAGGGCCCCCCTGTGGAGGTCGCAAAACATCCCACTTAATCTCTCTGAGTCTCTAGCTCACGCTCTCTCTCTCTCTCTCTCTCTCTCTCTCTCTCTCTCTCTCTCTCTCTCTCTCTCTCTCTCCCCACGTGGTGGTAAAGCGACACGGCTTTGAAGGACAGCGACAAACAATTTTCCAATGCGGGGAATATGCCAAATTTAAACGTAATAATGTTATTGTTGTTCTGTCAGCAGCCTCACATCTGTCCCCTGATGACTGATTGGCAGGGGTATACCTCACCCTCGATCCGCTGTGCCTTCTGTGGACGGGTTGCGCCCGGGGGAGGGGGGGGTGACACTGACGGCCAGCTTCCAGTGCAACGCAGCGCTCACTCCACCAGCCAAGCAGAATGCACTCCCTGAACAATGTGAGGAAGTTTTGACGTGCCGAGTTGGACTCCTGCAAGGTACCGAGGTAGGTCTGTTTGTTTGATGCAATGGAAAGTAAACTACAGTTCCTGATGACAATTGTGTTTGTGGATGTTGTGATCTTGTCCAGTGTTAATGTCGTCGACTAAAACCATGACGAGAAAAATGTTTGTCGACTACCATTTGTTTTTCATTGACAAACTAAATAAAAGCTAAAATATAAACTAAGCTATGATGACTAAAACTACGACTAAATATATTGACAATTTTGCCAACAAATAAAGAGTCTAAACTAAAATGCTAGGGAGGGACTAGTGGAGAAGAGATCCAGTAGAACTAAAAGACAAGTCATTTTATGTTTGGTTGCTCAGATCTGCAAGCTGTGATGTGTTGTGGGCTTGTAGATCTGCAATTTTCAGCACACCACCGAGTGGAAAAGCAGGCATTACGAGGCCATCAAGGCCTGCCAAAACAAACTGTTGATTTAGTCAACTTATTATATTACTAAAACTAGACAAAAAAAATAGGTGACTAAAATATGACCATATTGTGTTTGTGAATGTTGTCTGCTTTGTGTGCCTTGTTGCCGTGCTGATTTTGTTATGTTTTTTTTCCTAGTTGGCATATCCCAAACATTTCGAAACAACATTAATATTGGCAGTACTACAATATTGATTGGTAGGTTAGGCTATGAGTTATTGCTCTTTATAAGAAACAAGTACAATTTAGATTTTCTGATGTCGAATTGGTTCTCAGGCTCTAGTGTTACGGTAGACATGCTGTGATGTTGTTTTTCAGCCTGTTGCTTTAGTATTTCGGAGGCAGTTTTGACAATGCATAACATTTTGCCCAGAAACCAGAAATTTGACTAGATATTGGAAAATAAATATAGCATATAGGCCTATTTTCTTAAGCATTGTCTAAAGATAACATGCAGACACACACACACACACACACACACACACACACTCAAACAACAATAACGTATCATGTCATTTCATCGGGTCAAACACGCAGACCCACCCACACCTGTTCCCATGCGTCCCATCGCTCCAGGCTATATGACCACTTATCTATTTAACAAAATACCACTGTCTTTCTGAACCACGTCCAACTCCCCCAGTGATTAGCGCCTGACATGTCCTTGGCCCCAGACCTGTTTCACATTCTGGGCACAAGCAAAGTCCCAGGACATACATACATACATACATACATATATATGTATGGTTTGAAGTATACAGGCAAGGCAAGGCAAGTACGGTATATTTGGGATTCTTTATAAACACTAACACTTTAATTTGTCTATAGGAGTTAGGACGGTTGTTGACTGTTAAAGCTGTGCTCTATGTTATGTCATTTATAATTCATGCGATTTGTTTCCGTTTCAACAAGGGAATTCAAAGCACTTAAACCATAAAGAGTATTAGCCATTGAAAAAAAGAAAACATAAGGACATTTGTATAAAATAAAAAATAAGAGTAAACTATTTAAATGAATAAAAACACTGCTTTGATTTAAAAGAACAGACCTGAAGTCTTCTGGGAGTTGGTTCCAGACAGATGACACTGCATGTTTTAACTGCAATGTTTAACATTGTAACAAGTGTGCCATTACAGTTGGGAGTGTATTTTTGCATTCCTATTTCATACAAAGTGTAGTTTTTAATGTGGTTTCTGGGATCGACAGTATACTGTAGTAGTGGTTGCTGTTGTGAGTGATTGCGTCTCGTTCTCCATCGGAGCAGTAGCGTCTATTTGGGATTGCATTTTGTGCGTTTATTTTTTTATGTCCAGATGTGCGGATGTGCAGAGACACACTCATCATGGCGTGGGTGTTTCTCTCCCGCTGTGTGTGTGTGTGTGTGTGTGTGTGTGTGTGTGTGTGTGTGTGTGTGTGTGTGTGTGTGTGTGTGCGTGTGTGCGTGCGTACATGCCTCTGTGCATAACCCATGATTAGTGAGATGTAATGACACGGTCCGGTCAGCCATCTGAGCAGATGGCCTTTTTTCCCCTCCTGGATGTGGCACAAAAAAGGACTCTAAAAAATTATGTGATATTTCTGTAAATGAGATGGCCATAATCCTGCACCGTGGGGGAGGGGAGAGAGGGGATGCCACAATGGAAACATACTGTATATAAACAAGATGAGAAATGTTATTCTAGAGAGAGCATGAGAACGATTGAATACGTGTTGGAACTTCTGTTTGCACACAGTAAAATCCTATCCATTTGTGACTCTGGGAGTGTACACGGGTAAATTAGCCTATATACGTATTCTTTCAGGCCCCTTTTCCACCAGGATTGTACCGGTTCAGTTATTCTTTTCCCGCCTAATATTGAACCAGTTCATAGGGTTTTCAATTAAATGGAATTGGTTCAGAACCCTAACAGTTGGTTTGGAACTGGAACCCAAAAATGGCCGCCGGTTCCGTGAAAGCACCAAGGTTTAGAAGTGAACCAGTTCTTCTAGAACCAAAGCCTCAGACTTAAATTACTGTAACACATGAGTTCACAGTCTGACCAGTAGAGGCTGAGAAACGAGAAGGTTATTGACCTGGCCATAGTGGCTGAATGGTTGGTGACAGAGGTAATAGTGCATGCACATCCACTCTAGCCCAGGTGCTGGACAAACAGATTATTCCTGAAGAAGATCCAAACAGATCGAAACGTTGAATCAATATATCAACTGGAGCTAAGAACTTTTTTTTTGACCAGTGTTAATTGCAGACTCTATTTTCTCTTCCTGAATGCTTAGTGAGCCTGCCTATAGGACTCCGGAGGTCCTGGAGGTTAGTGAGCCTGCCTATAGGACTCTGGAGGTCCTGGAGGTTTAGTGAGCCTGCCTATAGGACTCTGGAGGTTAGTGAGCCTGCCTATAGGACTCAGAGGTCCTGAATGCTTAGTGAGCCTGCCTATAGGACTCTGGAGGTCCTGGAGGTTTAGTGAGCCTGCCTATAGGACTCCGGAGGTCCTGAATGCTTAGTGAGCCTGCCTATAGGACTCTGAGGTCCTGGAGGTTTAGTGAGCCTGCCTATAGGACTCCGGAGGTCCTGAATGTTTAGTGAGCCTGCCTATAGGACTCAGAGGTCCTGGAGGTTAGTGAGCCTGCCTATAGGACTCTGGAGGTCCTGAATGCTTAGTGAGCCTGCCTATAGGACTCTGGAGGTCCTGGAGGTTTAGTGAGCCTGCCTATAGGACTCGGAGGTCCTGGAGGTTTAGTGAGCCTGCCTATAGGACTCTGGAGGTCCTGAATGCTTAGTGAGCCTGCCTATAGGACTCTGGAGGTCCTGGAGGTTTAGTGAGCCTGCCTATAGGACTCTGGAGGTTAGTGAGCCTGCCTATAGGACTCCGGAGGTCCTGGAGGTTTAGTGAGCCTGCCTATAGGACTCGGAGGTCCTGAATGCTTAGTGAGCCTGCCTATAGGACTCGGAGGTCCTGAATGCTTAGTGAGCCTGCCTATAGGACTCTGGAGGTCCTGAATGCTTAGTGAGCCTGCCTATAGGACTCCGGAGGTCCTGGAGGTTTAGTGAGCCTGCCTATAGGACTCCGGAGGTCCTGGAGGTTCCTGTTACAATTCCAGCTCTCAGCCATGTCCACGTGTCCATGAGCTTAACCCCTAACTGATTAACTTGTATAAAGTCTGTTTAAATTGGGGGGGGGGGCATCCATCCATCCATCGTCACACCTATTTATATAATAAATGGGTGTGACTTAAGGGTCAGAGCCAGGCTAGGTCAGATAGGGTTAGGGTCAGAGCCAGGCTAGGTCAGATAGTTAGGGTCAGAGCCAG